>NC_057804.1:594219158-594519158 GCF_018294505.1 Triticum aestivum | reverse complement strand
TAATCATATCTCGAAACTATTACAAAGAATCAAGTTTACTTTGTTCATTGATCTTCATTAAAGTTTTTATTATATCCATCTTTAATACCTATCACTTTGGGACTAATTTGATATGTTGCAATTGCTTCTGATAAGCTCAAACAAATTTAAGTGAAGAACAAGACCATAAAGATTTTCATCTCTCAAAATAATATAAGTGAAGCATGAGAGGATTTCTTCAAAAAAAAATACTAACTCTCAAATGAATATAAGTGAAGAATGAGAGTATTTCTCCAAAAATATTAAAGCACACCGTGCTCAAAAAGATATAAGTGAAGCACTAGAGCAATTCCATAGCTCAAAATATTTATGTGAAGCACATAGAGAAAATCTATTAAAACATAGCATAATGTTGGCTCTCTCAAAAAGGTGTGTCCAGCAAGGATAGATGAGACAAACTAAAAAGCAAAACAAGCAAAGACTCATATAATACAAGACGCTCCAAGCCAAACTCATATGTGACGAATAAAAATAAAGCTCCGAGTAGAATTACCGATGGTTGTTAGAAGAAAGAGGGGATGCCTTCCGGGGCACCCCCAAGCTTAGTTGCTTGGTTCTCCTTGAATATTAACTTGGGGTGACATGGGCATCCCCAAGCTTAAGCTCTTTTCACTCCCTATTCCTTCATCCATCTTGATCTCACCCAAAACTTGAAATTTTCAATCACACAAAACTTAACAAAACCTTCGTGAGATCCGCTAGCATAATAAAGCAAATCACCACTCTAAGTACTGTTGCATACCCATTCATATTTTATTCTTGCACTATATATATTGTATTCTAACTTTTACATGGCCTATACCCTCCAATACAATCCATAGATTCATCAAAATAAACACATAATGCAAAGAAAACAAAATCTAACAAAAACATAATAGTCTGTAGTAATCTAAAAAACTTCATATACTTTTGTAACTCCAAAAATTCTGAAAAAATAAGACAATGTAGGCAATTTGTATATAAATCTTGTGTAAAGAATTCAGAAATTTATCACACTTCTGTGAGTTTAGAAATTCTGCTACTGGACGCAAAAGTTTCTGTTTTTCAACAAGATCAAATCAACTATCGCCAAACATAATCCCAAAGGATTTACTTGGCACAAAAACTAATTAAAACATAAAAACACAATCATAACAGTAGCATAATTGTGCAAACACTCAAGAACAGAAAGAAAAGGGTAAAAATAAATTTTATTCATTGGGTTGCCTCCCAACAAGCGCTATCGTTTTATGCCCCTAGCTAGGCATAATGCATGTCATCTTTGGTTTTCTCCCCATAGGATGCCCTTATGATAGATTCATATGATGGCTTAATTCTGGTTCTACGGAAGTGTTCCATACCCTTTCTTAGTGGAAACTAAAATTTAATATTCCCTTCTTTCATATCAATCACGACACCTATAGTGCGTAAAAGTGGTCTACCAGGTATGATAGGACAAGACTGATTGCAATCAGTATCAAGAACAATAAAATCTATGGGCACATAATTCCTATTTGCAAGAATAAGAACATCATTAATTCTTCCCAAAGGCTTTTTAATAGTAGAATCCACCAAGTGCAAATTAAGAGAACATTCTTCAATATCGGTAAGACCAACCACATCATAAAGAGGTTTCAGAATTGTGGAAACACTAGCACCCAAATCACATAAAGAAAAACACTCATAATTCTTAATCTTGACTTTAATTGTAGATCCCCACTCATCATATAAGTTTCTAGGAATTGAGATCTCTAGTTCCAACTTTTCTTCCAAAGCTTTCATCATGGCCTCTACGATATGTTTAGTAAAAGCTTTATTTTGTTCATAGGCATGAGGTGAATTTATCATGGATTGCATCAAATAAACACATTCAATCAAAGAGAAACTATCATAATTTAAGTCTTTGTAATCCAAAAGAGTGGGCACATCACTAGTTAAAGATTTGACCTCTTCAAACACACTTTTATCAATTTTTTCATCAAGATTTTCACCCTCCGAATTATCGGTATGCCTTCTAGCTGAAATTGACTCTTCTTCACTCCCTCTATCATCAATTTTAATCTTACTAAACAAGGAATCAAATAGAAGAAACACCAATTGTTTTAAGATCTTCATCATTTGTATTAAAGCAATCGGTAGAAAATGCGCTTTCTAAAAATTCTCTTTTAGCTCTAAGCATAGTGATACCTCTTGAGCATGTGTTGGTTTTCCCTTGAAGAGGAAAGGGTGATGCAGCAAAGTAGTGTAAGTATTTCCCTCAATTTTTGAGAACCAAGGTATCAATCCAGTAGGAGGCTACACTCAAATCCCTCGTACCTGCACAAACAAATAAGAACCTTGCAACCAACTTGATAAAGGGGTTGTCAATCCCTTCACGACCACTTGCAAAAGTGAGATCTAATAGAGATAATAAGATAAATATTTTTGGTATTTTTATGATATAGATTGGAAAGTACATATTGCAAAATAAAATAGATCGGAAACTTATATGATGGAAAATAGACCTGGGGGCATAGGTTTCACTAGTGGCTTCTCTCAAGATAGCATAAGTATTATGGTGGGTGAACAAATTACTGTCGAGCAATTGACAGAAAAGTGCATAGTTGTGAGAATATCTAGGCATGATCATGTATATAGGCATCACGTCCGTGACAAGTAGATCTAAACGATTCTGCATCTACTACTATTACTCCACACATCAACCGCTATCCAGCATGCATCTAGAGTATTAAGTTCATAAGAACAGAGTAACGCATTAGGCAAGATGACATGATGTAGAGGGGTTGAAGGAAGTATGCCCTAGAGGCAATAATAAAGTTATTATTTATTTCCTTATTTCATGATAAACATTTATTATTCATGCTAGAATTGTATTAACCGGAAACATGATACATGTGTGAATACATAGACAAACTGAGTGTCACTAGTATGCCTCTACTGGACTAGCTCATTAATCAAAGATGGTTATGTTTCCTATCCATGGACAAAGAGTTGTCATTTGATTAATAGGATCACATCATTAGGAGAATGATGTGATTGACTTGACCCATTACGTTAGCTTAACAATTGATCGTTTAGTATGTTGCTATTGCTTTCTTCATGACTTATACATGTTCCTATCACTATGAGATTATGCAACTCCCATTTACCGGAGGAACACTTTGTGTGCTACCAAACGTCACAACATAACTGGGTGATTATAAAGGTGCTCTACAGGTGTCTCCAAAGGTACTTGTTGGGTTGGCGTATTTCGAGATTAGGATTTGTCACTCCGATTGTCAGAGAGGTATCTCTGGGCCCACTCGGTAATGCACATCAATATAAGCCTTCCAAGCATTGCAACTAATGAGTTAGTGGCGGGATGATGTATTACGGAACGAGTAAAGTGACTTGCCAGTAACGAGATTGAACTAGGTATTGAGATACCGATGATCGAATCTCGGGCAAGTAACATACCGATGACAAAAGGAACAAAGTATGTTGTTATGCGGTTTGACCGATAAAGATCTTCATAGAATATGTGGGAGCCAATATGAGCATTCAGGTTCCGCTATTGATTATTGACCAGAGACGTGTCTCGGTCATGTCTACATAGTTCTCGAACCCGTAGGGTCCGCACGCTTAAAGTTCGATGACGCTTATATTATGAGTTTATGTGTTTTGATGTACCGAATATAGTTTGGACCGGATGAGATCGGGGACATGATGAGGAATCTCTAAATGGTCGAGACGTAAAGATCGATATATTGGACGACTATATTCGGACTTCGGAAAGGTTCCGAGTGATTCGGGTATTTTTCGGAGTACCAGAGAGTGATGGGAATTCGCCGGGTAGTATATGGGACTTATTGGACCATACGGGAATAGAGGAGAGAGGCCAAAAGGAAGGAGGCGTGCGCCCCCCTGGTCCAAATTGGACAAGGGGTGCAGCCCCTTTTTCCTTCTTCCTCTCCCCCTCTTTCCTTCTCTCCTACTCCAACATGGGAAGGAGGAGCCCTACTCCCGGTGGGAGTAGGACTCCCACCTTGGCGCGCCCTCCTCCTAGGCCGGCTGCCTTCCCCTTGCTCCTTTATATACGGGGGCAGGGGGCACCCCATAGACACAACAATTGATCATTGATCTCTTAGCCGTGTGCGGTGCCCCCCTCCACCATAGTCCTCCTCGATAATATCGTAGCGGTGCTTAGGCGAAGCCCTGCGACGGTAGAACATCATCATCATCACCACGCCGTCGTGCTAACGGAACTCTCCCTCGACACTAGGCTGGATCGGAGTTCGAGGGACATCATCGAGCTGAACGTGTGCAAGAACTCGGAGGTGTCGTGCTTTCGGTGCTTGATCGGTCGGGACGTGAAGACGTACGACTACATCAACCATGTTGTGCTAACGCTTCCTCTTTCGGTCTACGAGGGTACGTGGACACACTCTCCCCTCTCATTGTTATGCATCACCATGATCTTGCATGTGCGTAGGAATTTTTTTGAAATTACTATGTTACCCACCAGTGACATCCGAGCCTAGGTTTTATGCGTTGATGTTATATGCACGAGTAGAACACAAGTGAGTTGTGGGCGATACAACTCATACTGCTTACCAGCATGTCATACTTTGGTTCGGCGATATTGTTGGATGAAGTGGCCCGGACCAACATTACGCGTACGCTTACGCGAGACTGGTTCTACCGACGTGCTTTGCACACAGGTGGCTGGCGGGTGTTGGTTTCTCCAACTTTAGTTGAACCGAGTGTGGCTACACCTGGTCCTTGAGAAGGTTAAAACAACACTAACTTGACGAACTATCATTGTGGTTTTGATGCATAGGTAAGAACGGTTCTTGCTCAGCCCGTAGTAGCCACGTAAAACTTGCAACAACAAAGTAGAGGACTTCTAACTTGTTTTTGTAGGGCATGTTGTGATGTGATATGGTCAAGACGTGATGCTATACTTTATTGTACGAGATGATCATGTTTTGTAACCGAGTTATCGGCAACTGGCAGGAGCCATATGGTTGTCGCTTTATTGTATGCAATGCAATCACCCTGTAATTGATTTACTTTATCAATAAGCAATAGCGATAGTCATAGAAGCAATAGTTGGCGAGACGACAACGATGCTACGATGGAGATCAAGGTGTCACGCCGGTGACAATGGTGATCATGACGGTGCTTCGGAGATGGAGATCACAAGCACAAGATGATGATGGCCATATCATATCACTTATATTGATTGCATGTGATGTTTATCTTTTATGCATCTTATCTTGCTTTGATTGACGGTAGCGTTATAAGATGATCTCTCACTAAATTTCAAGATAAGAGTGTTCTCCCTGAGTATGCATCGTTGCCAAAGTTCGTCGTGCCCAGACACCATGTGATGATCGGGTGTGATAAGCTCTACGTTCATCTACAATGGGTGCAAGCCAGTTTTGCACATGCAGAATACTCAGGTTAAACTTGACGAGCCTAGCATATGCAGATATGGACTCAGAACACTGAGACCGAAAGGTCGAGCGTGAATCATATAGTAGATATGATCAACATAGTGATGTTCACCATTGAAAACTACTCCATTTCACGTGATGATCGGTTATGGTTTAGTTGATTTGGATCACGTGATCACCTAGATGATTGAAGAGATGTCTATCTAAGTGGGAGTTCTTAAGTAATATGATTAATTGAACTTAAATTTATCATGAACTTAGTCCTCGTAGTATTTTGCAAATTATGTTGTAGATCAATAGCTTGCGTTGTTGCTTTCATATGTTTATTTTGATATGTTCCTAGAGAAAACTGTGTTGAAAGATGTTAGTAGCAATAATGAGGATTGGATCCGTGATCTGAGGATTGTCCTAATTGCTGCACAGAAGAATTCTGTCCTTGATGCACCGCTAGGTGACGGATCTATTGCAGGAGCAGATGCAGACGTTATGAACGTTTGGCTAGCTCAATATGATGACTACTTGATAGTTTAGTGCACCATGCTTAACGACTTAGAATCGGGACTTCAAAGACGTTTTGAACATCATGGGCCATATGAGATGTTCCAGGAGTTGAAGTTAATATTTCAAGCAAATACCCGAGTTGAGAGATATGAAGTCTCCAACAAGTTCTATAGCTAAAAGATGGAGGAGAATTGCTCAACTAGTGAGCATGTGCTCAAATTGTCTGGGTACTACAATCGCTTGAATCAAGTGGGAGTTAATCTTCCAGATAAGATAGTGATTGACAGAGTTCTCTAGTCACCATCACCAAGTTAGTAGAACTTTGTGATGAACTATAGTATGCAAAGGTTGACGAAAACGATTCCTGAGCTCTTCGCGATGTTGAAATCTACTAAGGTAGAAATCAAGAAAGAGCATCAAGTGTTGATGATTGACAAGACCACTAGTTTCAAGAAAAGGGCAAAGAGAAAGAAAGGTAACTTCAAGTAGAATGACAAGCAAGTTGTCACTCCCGCGAAGAAGCCCAAAGCTGGACCAAAGCCTGAAACTGGGTGCTTACACTGCAAAGGAAATGGTCACTGGAAACGGAAATGCCCTGAATATTTGGTGGATAGGAAGGATGGAAAAGTGAACAAGGGTATATTTGATATACAGGTTATTGATGTGTGCCTTACTAGTGTTTATAGTAGCCCCTGAGTATTTGATACTTGTTAGATTGCTAAGATTAGTAACTCGAAACATGAGTTACAAAATAAACAGAGACTAGTTGAGGGGAAGTGACGATGAGTGTTGGAAGTAGTTCCAAGATTGATATGATCATCATCACACACTCCCTATACTTTTGGGATTAGTGTTAAACCTAAATAAGTGTTATTTGGCGTTTGCGTTGAGCATGAATATGATTTGATCATGTTTATTGCAATATGGTTATTCATTTAAAGTCAGAGAATAATTGTTGTTCTGTTTACATGAATAAAACCTTCAATGGTCATACACCCAATGAAAATAGTTTGTTGGATCTCGATCGTAGTGATACACATATTCATAATATTGATGCCAAAAGATGCAAAGTTAATAATGATAGTGCAACTTATCTGTGGCACTGCCGTTTGGGTCATATCGGTGTAAAGCGCATGAAGAAACTCCATAAAGATGGATTTTCATAATCACTTGGTTATGAATCATTTGATGCTTGCGAACCATGCCTTTTGGGCAAGATGACTAAAACTCCGTTCTCCAGAACAATGGAACGAGCTACTGACTTGTTGGAAATAATACATACTGATGTATGCAGACCAATGAGTATTAAGGCTCGTGGCGGGTATCGTTATTTTCTGACCTTCACAGATGATTTGAGCAGATATGGGTATATCTACTTGATGAAACATAAGTCTGAAATAGTTGAAAGGTTCAAAGAATTTCAGAGTGAAGTGGAAAATCATGGTAACAAGAAAATAAAGTTTATGTGATCTGATCGTAGAGATGAATATTTGAATTACGAGTTTGGCCTTCATTTAAAAACAATGTAGAATAGTTTCACAGCTCACGCCACATGGAACACCACAGCGTAATGGTGTGTCCGAATGTCGTAACCGCACTTTATTGGATATGGTGCGATCTATGATGTATCTTACCGATTTACCACTATCGTTTTGGGGTTATGCATTAGAGACAACTACATTCACGTTAAATAGGGCACCATCTAAATCCATTGAGACAGCACCGTATGAATTATGGTTTAGCAATAAACCTAAGATGTCGTTTCTTAAAGTTTGGAGTTGCGATGCTTATGTGAAAATGTTTCAACCTAATAAGCTCGAACCTAAATCGGAGAAATGTGTCTTCATAGGATACCCATAAGAAACTGTTGGGTACACCTTCTATCACAGATCCGAATGCAAGACATCCATTTCCAAGAATGGATCCTTTCTAGAGAAGAAGTTTCTCTCAAAAGAAGTGAGTGGGAGAAAAGAACTTTATGAGGTAATAGCACCTTCTCCCGAATTGGAAAATAGTTCATCACTGAAATCAGTTCCAGTGATTCCTACACCAATTAGTGAGGAAGCTAATGATGATGATCATGAAACTTCAGATCAATTTACTACAGAACCTCATAGGTCTTCTAGAGTACGGTCCGCACCAGAGTGGTACAGTAATCCTGTTCTAAAAGTCATGTTACTAGACCATGATAAACCTAAGAACTATGAGGAAGCGATGATGAGCCCAGATTCTACGAAATGGCTAGAGGCCATGAAATCTGAGATAGGATCCATGTATGAAAACAAAGTGTGGACTTTGGTGGACTTGCCCGATGATCGGCAAGCCATAGAAAATAAATGGATCTTCAAGAGGAAGACGTACATTGATAGTAGTGTTACTATCTACAAAGCTTGACTTGTCGCAAAAAGGTTTTTGACAAGTTCAAGGTGTTGACTACAATGAGATTTTCCCAACTGTAGCGACTTAAGTCTGTCCGAATCATGTTAGCAATTGCCACATTTTATGAAATCTGGCAAATGGATGTCAAAACTGCATTCCTTAATGGTTTTCTTAAAGAAAAGTTGTATATGATGCAACCAGAAGGTTTTGTCAATCCTAAAGGTGCTAACAAAATGCGCAAGCTCCAGTGATCCATCTATGGACTGGTGCAAGCATCTCGGAGTTGGAATATACGCTTTGATAAGTTGATCAAAGCATATAGTTTTATATGGACTTGTAGTAAAGCCTGTATTTACAATAAAGTGAGTGGGAGCACTACAGCCTTTCTGATAAGTATATGTGAGTGACATATTGTTGATCAGAAATGATGTAGAATTTTTTTGGTAAGCATAAAGAAGTGTTTGAAAGGAGTTCTTTAAAAGAAAGACCTCAGTAAAGCTACTTACATATTAAGCATCAAGATCTATTGAGATAGATCAAGACGCTTGATAAGATTTCAATGAGTACATACCTTGACAAGATTATGAAGTAGTTCAAAACGGAACCATCAAAGAAAGACTTCTTGCCTGTGTTGCAAAGGTGTGAAATTGAGTAAGACTCAAATCCCGACCACGGCAGAAAATAGAAAGAGAATGAAAGTCATTCCCTATGCCTTTGTCATAGGTTCTATAAAAGTATGCTATGCTATGGACCAAACCTATTACATACTCTGCCCTAGTTTGGCAAGGGAGTACAATAGTAATCTAGGAGTAGATTACTCGACATTCGTCAAAATTATCCTTAGTGGAATAAGGATATGTTTCTCGATTATGGAGGTGACAAGAGGTTCGTTGTAAAGGGCTACGTCGATGCAAGTTTTGACACCGATCCAGATGACTCTAAGTCTCAATCTGGATACATATTGAAAGTGGGAGCAATTAGCTAGAGTAGCTCCGTACAGAGCATTGTAGACATAGAATATTTTGCAAAATACATACGGCTCTGAATGTGACAGACCCGTTGACTAAACTTCTCTCACGAGCAAAACATGATCACACCTTAGTACTCTTTGGGTGTTAATCACATAGCGATGTGAACTATATTATTAACTCTAGTAAACCCTTTGGGTGTTGGTCACGTGACGATGTGAACTATGGGTGTTAATCACATACAGATGTGAATATTGGTGTTGAATCACATGATGATATGAACTAGATTATTGACTCTAGTGCAAGTGGGAGACTGAAGGAAATATGCCCTAGAGGCAATAATAAAGTTATTATTTATTTCCTTATTCCATGATAAACGTTTATTATTCATGCTAGAATTGTATTAACCGGAATCATGATACATGTGTCAATACATAGACAAACTGAGTGTCACTAGTATGCCTCTACTTGACTAGCTCATTAATCAAAGATGGTTATGTTTCCTATCCATGGACAAAGAGTTGTCATTTGATTAACGAGATCACATCATTAGGAGAATGATGTGATTGACTTGACCCATTCCGTTAGCTTAGCACTTGATCGTTTAGTATGTTGCTATTGCTTTCTTCATGACTTATACATGTTCCTATGACTATGAGATTATGCAACTCCCGTTTACCAGAGGAACACTTTGTGTGCTACCAAACGTCACAATGTAACTGGGTGATTAGAAAGGTGCTATACAGGTGTCTCCAAAGGTACTTGTTGGGTTGGCGTGTTTTGAGATTAGGATTTGTCACTCCGATTGTCGGAGAGGTATCTCTGGGCCCACTCGGTAATGCACATCAATATAAGCCTTTCAAGCATTGCAACTAATGAGTTTGTTGCGGGATGATGTATTACAGAACGAGTAAAGAGACTTGATAGTAACGAGGTTCAACTAGGTATTGAGATACCGACGATCGAATCTCGGGCAAGTCACATACCGATGACAAAAGGAACAAAGTATGTTGTTATGCGGTTTGACCGATAAAGATCTTCGTAGAATATGTGGGAGCCAATATGAGCATCCAGGTTCCGCTATTGGTTATTGACCGGAGATGTGTCTCGGTCATGTCTACATAATTCTCGAACCCGTAGGGTCCGCACGCTTAAAGTTCGATGACGGTTATATTATGAGTTTATGAGTTTTGATGTACCGAAGGTAGTTCGGAGTCCTGGATGAGATTGGGGACATGACGAGGAGTCTCGAAATGGTCGAGACGTAAATATCGATATATTGGACGACTATATTCGGACTTCGGAAAGGTTCCGAGTGATTCGGGTATTTTTCGGAGTACCGGAGAGTTACGGGAATTCGCCGGGGAGTATATGGGCCTTATTGGGCCATATGGGAATAGAGGAGAGAGGCCAAAAGGAAGGAGGCGTGCGCCCCCCCCCCCTCTAGTCCGAATTGGACAAGGGGTGCAGCCCCTTTTTCCTTCTTCCTCTCCCCCTCTTTCCTTCTCTCCTACTCCAACAAGGGAAGGAGGAGTCCTACTCCCGGTGGCAGTAGAACTCCCCCCTTGGCGCACCCTCCTCCTAGGCTGACCGCCTCCCCCCTTGTTCCTTTATATACGGGGGCAGGGGGCACCCCATAGACACAACAATTGATCATTGATCTCTTAGCCGTGTGTGGTGCCCCCTCCACCATAGTCCTCCTCGATAATATCGTAGCGGTGCTAAGGCGATGCCCTGCGACGGTAGAACATCATCATCGTCACCACGGCATCGTGCTAACGGAACTATCCCTCGACACTCGGCTGGATCGGAGTTCGAGGGACGTCATCGAGCTGAACGTGTGCAAGAACTCAGAGGTGCCATGCTTTCGGTGCTTGATCGGTCAAGCCATGAAGATGTATGACTACATCAATCGTGTTGTGCTAACACTTCCGCTTTCGATCTACGAGGGTTTGTGGACACACTCTCCCCTCTCGTTGCTATGCATCACCATGATCTTGCGTGTGTGTAGGAAATTTTTTGAAATTACTATGTTACCCATCAGGGATAAACTCAAGCAGTATGATATAAACCCCATCTTTTTATCCTCGATGGCAACAATACAATACGTGCCTTGCTGCCCCTGCTGTCACTGGGAAAGGACACCACAAGATTGAACCCAAAGCTAAGCACTTCTCCCATTGCAAGAAAGATCAATCTAGTAGGCCAAACCAAACTGATAATTCGAATAGACTTGCAAAGATAACAAATCATACATAAAAGAATTCAGAGGAGATTCAAATATTGTTCATAAATAATCTTGATCATAAACCCACAATTCATCGGATCTCGAAAAACACACCGCAAAAAGTATTACGTCAAATAGATCTCCAAGAAGATCGAGGATAACTTTGTATTGAGATCCAAAGAGAGAGAAGAAGCCATCTAGCTAATAACTATGGACCCGAAGGTTTGAGGTAAACTACTCACACTTCATCGGAGAGGCTATGGTGTTGATGTAGAAGCCCTCTATGATCGATTCCCCCTCCGGCGGAGCACCAGAAAAGGCCCTAAGATGGGATCTCACGGGTACATAAGGTTGCAGTGGTGGAAATAGTGTTTCGTGGTGCTCTCGGATGTTTTTAGGGTATATGAGTATATATAGGCGAAAGAAGTCGGTCAAGGGAGCCACGAGGGGCCCACAAGGGTGGGGTTGCGCCTCCCTGCCTCGTGGCCGCCTCGTTGCTTCCTTGGCATCCACTCCAAGTCTCCTGGATTGCGTTTGTTCCAAAAACGACTCTCCCGAAGGTTTCATTCTGTTTGGACTCCGTTTGATATTCCTTTTCTGCGAAACACTGAAATAGGCAAAAAAACAGCAATTTAGACTGGGCCTCCGATTAATAGGTTAGTCCCAAAAATAATATAGAAGTGTATAATAAAGCCCATTAAACATCCAAAACAGATAATATAATAACATGGAACAATCAAAAATTATAGATACATTGGAGACGTATCAAGCATCCCCAAGCTTAATTCCTGCTCATCCTCGAGTAGGTAAATGATAAAAACAGAATTTTTGATGTGGAATGCTACCTAGCATAATTCTAAATGTAATTTTCTTTATTGTGGCATGAATGTTCAGATCCGAAAGATTCAAGACAAAAGTTTAATATTGACATAAGAGTAATAATACTTCAAGCATACTAACAAAGTAATCATGTCTTCTCAAAATAACATGGCCAAAGAAAGTTATCCCCACGAAATCATATAGTCTGGCTATGCTCCATCTTCATCACACAAAATATTTAAATCATGCACAACCCCGGTTTTAGCCAAGCAATTGTTTCATACTTTATTATTCTCAAACTTTTTCAATCTTCATGCAATACATGAGCGTGAGCCATGGACATAGCACTATAGGTGGAATAGGATGGTGGTTGTGGAGAAGACAAAAAGGATAAGATAGTCTCACATCAACTAGGCATATCAACGGGCTATGGAGAAGACCATTAATAGATATCAATGTGAGTGAGTAAGGATTGCCATGCAACGGATGCACTAGAGCTATAAGTGTATGAAAGCTCATCAATAGAAACTAAGTGGTTGTGCATCCAACTTGCTTGCTCACAAAGACCTAAGGCAATTTGAGGAAGCCCATCATTGGAATATACAAGCCAAGTTCTATAATGAAAAATTCCCACTACCATATGAAGGTGATAACATAGGAGACTCTCTATCATGAAGATCATGGTGCTACTTTGAATCACAAGTGTGGTAAAAGGATAGTAACATTGTCCCTTCTCTCTTTTTCTCTCATTTTTTTCCTTTTTTTGGTGGGCTTCTTTGGCCTCTTTTTTTATTTGGGCTTCTTTGGTCTATTTTATTTTTCATAAAGTCCGGAGACTCATCCCAACTTGTGAGGGAATAATTGCTTCCATCATCCTTTCCTAACATGGTACAATGCTCTAATAATGAAGATCATCACACTTTTATCTACTTACAAATCAAGAATCTTAGAACAAAATATGACTCTATGTGGATGCCTCCAGCGGTGTACCTGGATAATGAATCAAGAGTGACATGTATGAAAGAATTATGAATGGTGGCTTTGCCACAAATGCGATGTCAACTACATGATCATGCAAAGCAATATGACAATGGTGGAGCGTGTCATAATAAACGTAACGGTGGAAAGTTCCATGGCAATATATCTCGGAATGGATATGGAAATGCCATAATAGGTAGGTATGGTGGCTGTTTTAAGGAAGGTATATGGTGGGTGTATGATACCGGCGAAAGTTGTGTGGCACAAGAGAGGCTAGCAATGGTGGAAGGGTGAGAGTGCGTATAATCCATGGACTCAACATTAGTCATGAAGAACTCACATACTTATTGCAATATCTAAAAGTTATCAAAACAAAGTACTACATTCATGCTCCTAGGGGAAGGGTTGGTAGGAGTTAACCATCGCGTGATCTCGACCTCCACACATAAGGAAGACAATCAATAAATAAATCATGCTCCAACTTCATCACTTAACGGTTCACCATACGTGCATGCTACGGGAATCACAAACTTTTAACACAAGTATTCCTCAAATTCACAACTACTCAACTAGCATGACCCTAATATTACCATCCTCATATCTCAAAACAATCATCAAGTATCAAACTTCTCATATGTCGGTGTACTAGAGTAGGGGTACCCTAGTATCCCGAACATGTGCACGGGAAGTTGCAGCACCCCGCGGCAAGGCTTGCCGGGTGACCGCCAAGGTCCTCCGTGGTTCCTGTGGAGCCATTCAAGAACAAAGTATTTAAGCCAAGGAGACAAGGCCCCGGCAAGAGGAGCTTGCCGGGAAGGCCAACCAAGGCATCTCAAGGAACTTGCCACGACGCGCCACGCGTCCCGGCGAGGCCCGGTGAGCGACAAGCTTCCGAACGCGACAAGACAACGACCGCGGCAAGGCACTTGCCGCGGCAGGCTACCACTCTGTACCTACGCTCCAGCACATCCACCAACGTGTCGCCCTGGGGGCTTTCCAGGCGCGCGTGGCAGGAGGCCGTGCAGCCAGCGGTGCACGGTGGCAAGCGGCGCTGACAAGATTGCCATCGTGGCGAGCGGTGGCGCCCCTGACGGTCCCTTTTTGCACTATTTGGGCGACGTAGATGGGCATTTAATGCCTTTGTCCCCTGCCGTCAGGGTTAGGTAGGATACACTGTACAGGTAGCTGTACCAACCACAATTCCTTTTCCATTTTTACCCTTGTCTATGTTGCCACCTGTCGATGACCCCTTGAGCATATAAAAGGAGGCCCATGCGCAACGTAGAGGGGGGGTTGAAAGGCAGAAAAACACTCATGCTCGGCCTCGTTAGCAGCTAGTGTGTACTGTAGCACTCAGCGCTCCCGAGCAAGAACTCAATACATTCAGACATGCAGCAGTAGGAGTATTATCTCTCCGGAGAGCTCCGAAGCTGGGTAAACCGCTCGTGTGCTTCGCCTCGATCCACTCTTCATGCAATCTCCGCCTCCCGCCGAACCGAAAGGGGCCCGGTTCGCCGGTCCCCATAGGTGTTCGTGGATCAGCCTCCCCGACATCTTTGGCGTGCCAGGTAGGGGGAGGTGGCCTTGTCGGAGAAGATCAAGGCCGACGAGGCGCTGCTGGCGAATGCTGCCACCGCCCATAACGCCTTTAGGGAGAATGTGGAGCACTGGACCGAGGGTCTCGTGGATGCTGCCGCAGCCATTGACAGGGAGCTGGCGCAGCTGGGGATGGAAGATTTCGGGTACTCCTCCGATGAGCACCTCCAACCCAGCGCCAAGCTCAGCTTGTTCTTCAAAGGCGTGGCGACGGCCCTCCAGCGACTCCGGGAGAAGATCCCAAAGCAGCAGGCCGATGAGTCATGCAAGATCTGCGCAGGGGCTCTTCAAAAGGTGCTGGTGAAGGTGGCCTTCCGCAACCCAAGCCTCAACCTCACCAACGTCCTCAGGACCTTGCCGCCGGATGCTGATCTGGAAGCGCTCAAGACCCTTGTCGCACCCATTGTGGACAAGGTGAGCGGGATCAAGAGGGTTGAGGGTGAGCGGGATCAAGAGGGTTGAGGGTGAGCGGGATCAAGAGGGTTGAGCCAGGAAAGTAATCGAGCACCATCTTGCCGTGTGCCCTCATGCGCGGCCCGTCAAGCAGAAAGTTAGGAAGCAGGCAGTGGAGCGCCAAGAATTCATCATAGAAGAAATCAAGAAATTGGAAGCAGCAGGCCTTGTCAGAGGAGTGCTCCATCCTACGTGGTTGGCCAACCTTGTAGTGGTGCGCAAGGCAAACGGTAAATGGAGACTTTGTATCGACTTTACCGATGTCAATAAAGCTTGTCCCAAAGACCCATTTCCCTTGTCGCGCATCGACCAGATTGTTGACTCCACGGCCGGATGTGACTTGCTTTCATTTCTTGATGCATACTCAGGATACCATCAGATGTTCATGGCAGAAGAGGATGAGGAGAAGACTGCATTCATCACCCCATGTGGCACATACTGTTTTGTACGGATGCCTTTCGGTTTAAAGAATGCTGGTTCAATATTTGCAAGGGTAGTCCATCACGCTTTTGAGCCGCAAATACATAGAAATGTGGAAGCCTACATGGATGACATAGTGGTCAAGAGCAAGGACAAGGCGACTCTGATTCAAGATTTAGACGAAACCTTTGCAAATCTGCGCAAGATCAACCTCAAGCTTAACCCCGAGAAGTGTGTGTTTGGAGTCCCCTCCGGCAAGCTTCTCGGGTTCTTCGTGTCTCAGCGGGGAATTGAGGCCAATCCCGACAAGATCAAGGCCATTGAGCAGATTGAAGCACCAAAGCGCGTCAAGGATGTACGAAGACTTGCCGGTTGCATAGCTGCTCTCAGCAGGTTTATCTCTAGGTCTGCTGAGCGCGCCCTGCCATTTTTCAAAATATTGAAAAAGGTAGGTCCAATGAAATGGACTCTGGAAGCGGAGGCTGAACTTCAGGACTTAAAGAGGTACCTGTCCTCCACTCCAACACTTGTCGCACCTAAGCCACAAGAGAAGTTGCTGCTATATATAGCGGCAACCAATCAAGTGGTTAGTGCTGCGTTAGTAGCGGAGAGGGAGGCGGACGATGAGCCAGCAACCACGGAAGATGCATCCAGCGACAAGTAGAGGACTTCACCGGCAAGCTCTGGTCCCGACAAAGATGGATCTGCGCAGGCGCGAGAGAAGATGCAGAAAAGAATGGTGCAGCGCCCAGTTTACTTTGTCAGTTCCCTTCTGCAGGGGGCTAGGTCAACGTACTCTGGTGTGCAGAAATTGCTTTTCGGCCTTCTCATGGCCTCGAGAAAGCTGCGCCATTACTTCCAAGCACATGAGATCACAGTCGTCACTCGTTTTCCGCTGAAGAGGATACTGCAAAATCCAGAAGCAACAGGCAGGATTGTCGAGTGGGCACTGGAACTGTCAAGCTTTGGCCTCAAGTTTGAGAGCACTTCAACTATCCAGAGCAGAGCATTGGCGGAGTTCATAGAAGAATGGACACCAACACAAGATGAAGAAATTCCAGAAATGAGCATCCCCGTCAAGGAAGCAAGCAAAGAGTGGCTGATGTACTTTGATGGTGCCTTTTCGCTGCAAGGCGCCGGTGCGGGCGTGCTACTTGTTGCACCCACCGGAGAGCACCTCAAGTACGTAGTCCAGATGCACTTTCCCAAGGAGCAAGCAACGAACAATACCGCAGAGTACGAAGGTTTGCTTGCCGATCTCAGGATCGCAGCAGACCTTGGGATCAAGAAGCTCATTGTCAGGGGTGACTCACAGCTTGTCGTCCGCCAAGTTAACAAGAATTATCAGAGTCCGTTGATGGAAGCTTACGTTGATGAAGTGAGAAAGCTAGAAGAGCACTTTGACGGCCTACAGATGGAACATGTTCCAAGAGCTCAGAACGACATTGCCGATGGCCTGTCAAAGTGCGCCGCACTTAAGTTACCTGTGGAACCAGGGATCTTTGTGCTCAAGACTGACTCAACCATCTGTAACACCATCAACTGGACAGAGCAAGAAGAGGAAGTTGATTTCTGGTGACTATTTTCCGGCAGAGCTCCCCGAAGCCGCCGCCAAGAAGGTCCCCAAGATCAACACCAAGGGTGCTGAGGAGCAGTCTGCTCCGGCAAGCCTTAGGGTTTGTTCCGTTGAAGCAGACGCTCCCGACAAGTTTTGCTCCGGCAAGCTTGCCGGGGAACGTCAAGCTCCGGCTGAGCCGCAGGTTCTCGCCGTAGAAGCGGATGTTCCCGCAGCAGCAGATGTGCCTTTAGTCCTTGTTGTCGAGCCGCAAGCTCCAGCATGGGCACAGCAGATTGTCCGTTTCCTTCAGACAGGAGAACTTCCCGAAGAGCAAGAAGAAGCGGAAAGAGTAGCCCGGCAGTCAAGTATGTACCAGTTTGTTGACAACACACTGTACAGAAGAAGACTCAACGGCGTGAAATTGAAGTGTATTCACCGGGAAGACGGACAAAAGCTGTTGGCAGAGATACATGGAGGCATATGTGGTCACCACATTGGCGCAAGAGCACTTGCCGGCAAAGCGTTCCGGCAAGGTTTCTTTTGGCCGACAGCCCTCCAGGATGCAACTGCACAAGTAACCAAGTGTGAAGCGTGCCAGTTCCATTCCAAGCAGATACACCAGCCAGCTCAAGCTCTCCAGACGATCCCTTTATCCTGGCCATTTTCGGTCTGGGGGCTCGACATCCTCGGCCCCTTTCCCCGAGCTGTCGGGGGCTTTGAGTACTTGTACGTTGCAATCGACAAGTTCACAAAGTGGCCGGAAGTGGAAGCAGTGAGGAAGGTGACAGCACAGTCAGCAGTCAAGTTCTTCAGGTCGATTGTTTGCCGCTTCGGGATCCCTAACAGGATCATCACCGACAACGGCACGCAATTCACGAGCCGCACCTTCATGCAGTACGTCCAAGATCTTGGCGCCAAGGTCTGCTTCGCTTCTGTTGCTCATCCGAGAAGCAACGGTCAAGCGGAGAGGGCAAATGCTGAAGTGCTGCGCGGGCTCAAGACCAGGACTTTCGACAGGCTGCGCAAGTGCGGAAAGAACTGGATTGAGGAGCTGCCGGTGGTTCTTTGGTCGGTCAGGACGACGCCAAATCGAGCCACTGGCCAGACACCTTTCGCTCTAGTCTATGGAGCAGAGGCAGTTCTCCCCACGGAACTCGTATACGGGTCACCTCGAGTGCTCGCTTATGATGAGCTTGAGCAAGAGCAGTTGCGACAAGATGACGCGCTGCTCCTTGAGGAGGACCGTCTTCAGGCTGCTGTACGAGCTGCTCGATACCAGCAAGCTTTGCGCCGCTACCATAGCCGCAAAGTTAATGCCAGAAGTCTCGAGGAAGGCGACCTTGTTCTTCGGCGCGTTCAGTCCGCCAAGAATTCCAACAAGTTGACGCCGAAGTGGGAAGGCCCTTACCGGGTGAAACGAGTCACTAGGCCTGGCGCTGTCCGCCTTGAGACCGAAGATGGCATTCCGGTGAGCAACTCCTGGAACATTGAGCATCTTCGTAAGTTTTACCCGTAAGGCGCGGTTGCCGGAACCTGTTCCGGCAACCACCTTTTGTACAAGTCTTGCCGATGTTGCATGTAATCCTTTGTACAAAGCCGGGCGCAGACCCCGTGCATAAGTAAAGCTCATGTGCTCCGCACATCTTGTCAATTTCATGCTTTCTACTTTTCTTTGCATGCATTATCTGACACTTTGTGCAGCACCTACCCCCGGTAAGCAATAACGAGCCGTAAGGCTCCATATCTTTATTTTCTCTTCTTTCTCTTTCTCAATGGAAGGAAGGTTCCCTCGCCCACAAGTTTGCCGGGGGGAAAGGAGAAGATAATGGTGTGGACCAGGCGTCGTTCAAGGAAGTTTCGCCTTACCGGAAAGCAAACGACAGAAAAGCTAAGTTGCCAAAGTTTGAGCAATCAGTTTTAATTTTTAAGTTATCTTCCTCGAACGACCGTGCTTTGTATGGAAAACCTGTGCGCGGAGGAACCAACTCGTAGCTAGTTGCGCCCTTACTTTGTTTCGAGTCCGCTCAACAACTTAAGTGAGCTGCGACTAGTTGCGACAAGGTTTCTTGTCGGTAGCGGCACCGCCAGCAGGCTGCTGACGTCCCGCACTCAGCGCTCGCGGCTAAGGTGCCTGCGCCGACAAGTTCCCTAAAAGCGTAGGGCAAAAACATACAAAGGAAGGAATCAAGTAAAGGAAATAACATAGCAATCGCTACCCAAAATAGAGTCATATTACAAGATAGCTTGTCGTAGCTCTAATAAACTGTTCTCATAACATGACCAGCAGCGACAAAAAAAACGGGCGGCCTAATCTACGCGATCGCCCTCAACCCTCTTGATCCCGCTCACCTTGTCCACAATGGGTGCGACAAGGGTCTTGAGCGCTTCCAGATCAGCATCCAGCGGCAAGGTCCTGAGGACGTTGGTGAGGTCGAGGCCTGGGTTGCGGAAGGCCACCTTCACCAGCACCTTTTGAAGAGCCCCCGCGCAGATCTTGCGCGACTCGTCGGCCAGCTGCTTTGGGATCTTCTCCCGGAGTCGCTGGAGGGCCGTCACCACGCCTTTGAAGAACAAGCTGAGCTTGGCGCTGGGTTGGAGGTGCTCATCGGAGGAGTACCTGAAATCTTCCATCCCCAGCTGCGCCAGCTCCCTGTCAATGGCTGCGGCAGCATCCACGAGACCCTCGGTCCAGTGCTCCACATTCTCCCTAAAGGCGTTATGGGTGGCGGCAGCATTCGCCAGCAGCGCCTCGTCAGCCTTGATCTTCTCCGACATGGCCACCTCCCGCTCCCTGGCGCCGTCCAGCGTCTGAGTCAAAGTAGCCAGCTTCAGCTCAAGATCCGCGTTGGAGTCCTTGGCGGCGCTAAGCTCTTTGCTCCTCTCAGCGAGACGACCTTGCAGCTCGCCATGAGCGGCGGCGTCCTTCTCGCGCTCACGCTTGAGCGCGGCAAGCTCCTCGCCGCTTGCCTTGAGATCGGCCTCCAGCTGCGCCATCTTTGTCTCCAGCTCCTTCTTGGCGGCCTCGGCAGCTGTGGCAGCATCCTTTTCTTCCTTGAGAGCCCCGCCGAATGTTTGCTCGCGTGCGGCAAGCTCCTCTTCGTGGCTGTCAAGGTTGACCTTGCGCTGCGCCAACTCGCCTTCCTGCGCAGATAGCTTCTCGGCAACAAGCTGGTGTTGCTCTTCAACTTCAGCTTTCTCAAGGAGGAAGGCTTTCCGCTCCTCGGTGACTTGCTCCCGCTCCTCTGCCAGGGCCCGGAGAGCTTCCTGCCTGAAACCCCGAAGCTCTTCCGCGCGCTTCTTCATATCCACTCCCGCCTTCGCGACAAGCGCTTCTCGGGATACCAGCTTGGCTTGTCGGGCGCGGTAGAGCGACAACAGCTTCCGCAGCAGCTGCTCCTCCTCAGGCTTGTCGCTGCTGCTGCTTGGCGCGTCAACCAGCGTCAGCCCAGCGGAGGCAAGCACTTCTCCATCCAACATCTCTCCTTCAACCGGCGCCCTGGAGCTTGACGCCCAGGGGAGCTTGATGAAGATGTCGTCGCCGGCCTTCAAATAGGCGCCGGGCTGGGGCTCTTCGGAGCCTGGCGCTGCAGCAGCGGCGGAGGGATCGGCGGTCGGCGTAGCGCCTGGCGCTCCTGCGGCCTCGGGGCCGTCAGTGCGATCACCGGATCCCTCGCCAACTTCTGCAGCGGCAGCCTTGGCGGCCTCTTCGCCGGCGGGATCATTAGCGCCGGCTTCTCCTTCGGTGGCAACGGCGTCGTCGGTATTGCTGCGCGCATTCTCCTCGCCGGCAACCTCGGTTTCCATCGGCTCCGTGGCAGATGGATCTGACGAACGGAAAAAGGAGAAGAATCAAGCAAATATCCAAAAACAAAGTCCGAAGAAGAAGAACCCAATGGAAGTTTTCAGGCAAGAGGATTACCTGTACTGGGACCTACAGTCATGGTCTCAACCACCGAAGGGTTGCTGGTGCCATCCCTTGCCGGATAATTCTCCCTTGCCGGAGAACGCTCCCTTGCCGGGGAATCCTCCCTTGGCGGTGTAGTTGAAGCAGATGGCATTTCGGGAGCGGCTTCTGGGCATTCCTGGTGGAGCTGCTCTGCTCCTACACAAACCAACAGTCAGATGTCAGCAAAAAAAGAGCACCCATGCGCGCCTGACAGTAGGAAGTAAACCATATACTTACACTGGGGGCTGCGCTGGGGGCTGCTATGAGGAATGGTTGCCGGGTCCGGCAAGGTGGTCTCGGACACACCCCCTGCCGTTGCGGTGGGTTCGTCCTCGATGACAATCACCGAGACCTTGGCTCTCTTTGCCGCTCTCTGGGCCAACGTCCTGAAAAGGAATGGGATCAGAGTGAAGCAAATCAGATACAAGACAAGGCAACAAAATTGAAGAACTACAAGTACAGCAAAAAAATATTACTCTTCTTCTTCCTCGTCGGAGCTGTGCGCGGAGAGATCGAAGTCCGGCTCGCCTCTGGTGCGACGAGGCGGAGGAGTAGGTCCCCTTGTCCGCTTGGCAGGAGCAGTAGCGGTGGACCGAGAAGACCCCGCTCCAGTTGCCACAGCGGCGTGAGGCGCTCCCACGACAACATTGCTTGCCGCGGTAGAGCGTGTCGCATGGCACGGCGGTTGTTGACTCGTCTGCCGCCCCGCCACGTCCCCGGCCTTGCGGAGACGCCTTCTTGGTGGAGCTGGGGGCTCTGCTTGCAGCAAGCTAGCTGAAGGTGGGGAGGAGGAGGAGCCGATCTTCAACGAGTCGCTCGCGCCCTCGGCGGGCTCGCTCGACTCGGCTTCAGGCCCGACAAGCTCTTCCTCGCCGGCAAACTCCTCTCGCTCGACAAGGCTTGCCGCCTCTGCTGCCTCTGCCTCCTCCATGGTGAATCCAAACTCGCCCGCGGCAGCTGCTGCCACTGCCTCTTCCAGCCTAGTGGCGATGCGCTGCATCTCCGCTTCGGTGGTCTCGTGAGGTGAGGCTCTTCTGTTCATCAGAGCGGACCGCCACTTCTACCAAGCTGTCAAAGAACTCCTGCACGACGTCGTCTGCAGGCTCTTGCCAAGTTGGAACGATTCCATGCGAATCGCACAGCGGCATCATTGCACGGATGCGGTCGAGCGAGGAATTGTTGCACAGCGGAACGACACCCCCCGGCAACATGAACGCTTTGGGATGTTGAGGATCGCGCTTAAACAATTCCAGGATCATCGCATCCAGTTCCAAGATAGTGAAGTTGAAATTGAGGCCTGGGCGCAGCCTCATGATATCCGCTGCATTCTGGAACTCCCAGGCGGGTCTCGTCCTCTCCTGCAGGGGGGTGATGCGGCAGCGAAGAAAATCTGCGCCAACGGCGCCTACGGTGAGCCCGGCAAGCCTGAGGCGTAGGATCCGGGTGACGGCAATCCTCAGCCTATCGTCTTCTGGGGCCACGTTGCTCCAATCGTTGCCGCGCGCTATTGGGGCTTGGCGCTGGGTGGTAAAGGGCTGCGGGTTCTCGTCGACGATCCAGCACCAGTCTGCTCTCCATTCCTCCCACTTGCTGCGGAGCTCTCCCTCCAGATAAGCTTCCTTCTTGCCAATTCTCAAGATCCGGGCGATTCCGCCGGACAAAGGCTCCCCTCTCTCAACTCGGGGCATAAAGAAGTGGCAGAAAAGAGCTACGTTTGGATAGACTCCGACAAAGTTTTCGCAGAGATGTGCGAAAACTGCCATGGTCAGAACAGCATTGGGGGTGAAGTCAAGGAGGCGGAATCCGTAGGTGTTCATGATATCACAGAAAAATTCAGGGAAAGGCGGGCAGAGCCCGCAGTAGAAGAACAGCGCGAAGAAAGGGTATCCATTCGGAGCCAGGTCCGAAGCGGCTGCTGGGAGTACCTTCGTACGCGGGTGCGCTCGCGTCTCCGTCGACCAGAAGAGGTAGTAGTACTCCCTCAGCTCCTTCGCGGCGAGCTGAGGGGGGAAGATTGCCCGCTCCTTTCGCAGCGCCGCGAGCCACTGCGCCTCGGCCGACTTCACGACATTCCCCTTGTCGGCTTTCGGAGCCATGGCGGAGGTGGTGGGGGAGATCGACGGCGTTGGTGATGCTGGTGGTGATGGGGGGCGGAGCGCTGCTCTCTCTCAGCTTTGGGAAGAAGGGGGCAGCGGCGGAGATTTCTGATATTGGAGTAGCAACCGGCGAGATGGGCGAACTGCCCCTGTTTCCCCTGCTTATAAAGAGGGAGGGGGCGGACGCTCCGTCTTTCCAAATAAAGAAACCACCCACAATCTCTCCCACGACGCCGCATTCGATGCATGCCGTTCGGGAGGGCACGGTGGATACGGAGTGAGATACGGCGTAACCCAGGCCGCGCGTGCCCGTGCCCTGTTTTGGGCCTGGCCCAACAGCGCTCGGCACCGTGTGTGGCGCAGGCCCGGGGGCTCCTGTCGGTGTACTAGAGTAGGGGTACCCTAGTATCCCGAACTTGTGCACGGGCAGTTGCAGCACCCCGCGGCAAGGCTTGCCGGGTGACCGCCAAGGTCCTCCGTGGTTCCTGTGGAGCCATTCAAGAACAAAGTATTTAAGCCAAGGAGACAAGGCCCCGGCAAGAGGAGCTTGCCGGGAAGGCCAACCAAGGCATCTCAAGGAACTTGCCGCGACGCGCCACGCGTCCCAGCGAGGCCCGGTGAGCGACAAGCTTCCGGACGCGACAAGAAAACGACCGCGGCAAGGCACTTGCCGCGGCAGGCTACCACTCTGTACCTACGCTCCAGCACATCCACCAACGTGTCACCCTGGGGCCTTTCCAGGCGCGCGTGGCAGGAGGCCGTGCAGCCAGCGGTGCGCGGTGGCTAGCGGCGCTGACAAGATTGCCATCGTGGCGAGCGGTGGCGCCCCTGACGGACCCTTTTTGCACTATTTGGGTGACGTAGACGGGCATTTAATGCCTTTGTCCCCTGCCGTCAGGGTTAGGTAGGATACACTATACAGGTAGCTGTACCAACCACAATTCCTTTTCCATTTTTACCCTTGTCTATGTTGCCACCTATCGGTGACCCCTTGAGCATATAAAAGGAGGCCCATGCGCAACGTAGAGGGGGGGTGAAAGGCAGAAAAACACTCACGCTCGGCCTCGTTAGCAGCTAGTGTGTACTGTAGCACTCAGCGCTCCCGAGCAAGAACTCAATACACTCAGACATGCAGCAGTAGGAGTATTATCTCTCCGGAGAGCTCCGAAGCTGGGTAAACCGCTTGTGTGCTTCGCCTCGATCCGCTCTTCATGCAATCTCCGCCTCCCGCCGAACCGAAAGGGGCCCGGTCCGCCGGTCCCCATAGGTGTTCGTGGATCAGCCTCCCCGACATCATAGTATTCAATGCACTTTATATGATAGTTTTTATTATACCTATCCTGGATGCTCATCATATTAGGACTAAAATTTTAACCAAAGCAATTACCATGATGTTCTAAAGGACTCTCAAAATAATATAAGTGAATCATGAGAGATCAATAGTTTCTATAAAATAAAACCACCGTCGTTCTCTAAAAAGATATAAGTGAAGTACTAGAGCAAAATTATCTAGCTCAAAAGATATAAGTGAAGCACATAGAGTATTCTAATAAATTCCGATTCATGTGTGTCTCTCCCAAAAGGTGTGTACAACAAGGATGATTGTGGTAAACTAAAAAGCAAAGACTCAAATCATACAAGACACTCCAAGCAAGACACATATCATGTGGTGAATAAAAATATAGCATCAAGTAAAGTTACCGATGGACGAAGACGAAAGAGGGGATGCCTTCCGGGGCATCCCCAAGCTTAGGCTTTGGTTGTCCTTGAATTTTAACTTGGTGTGCCTTGGGCATCCCCAAGCTTAGGCTCTTCCCACTCCTTATTCCATAATCCATCAAACCTTAACCCAAAACTTGAAAACTTCACAACACAAAACTCAACAGAAAATCTCATGAGCTCCGATTCTAATTAGCTAGTAGTAATTAGATAGTTAGGTGTTAATTAGCCTAATGGCCCAATGACAGTGGGCCCCCATCTAAATAAAGTGGACGTGCCTTGGGTATCATTGATTTGGGACACTTCCTATGCATCGTCACCACCCCAAAGCACCCAGGTCTGTGGCTCCTTTTGGTGGCGTGATGTCATGCGTTTATATCCTAATTTCTGCAAGCTAGCTGTCCCACAAGTTCATGTTGGCGACACGGTGCCGTTTTGGCTGGACCGTTGGCAGCTGGGAGATCATGTTGTCCTTTTACATGATCACTTCCCGAGGCTACATTCATTTGTCGTTGATGATGCAATCACTGTCAAGGAGTTTATGGAGCGGATTGATGTCTTGGATCATTTCCATTTGCCTCTGTCACAGGAGGCCTTTCCGGAATTCTCACGGCTCCAGGCTCTGCTGCCTTTGATCAATCTGGATGATGAGAGCAAAGACATTTGGAAGTGGCCTTTGAAGTCTGGTGTTTTTATGTCAAAGATCTACTATGACTCTTGCTTCTCACACCTAGTGGTTGATCCCATCTTCAAATGGATTTGGCAGTGTGCATGCACGCTCAAGTTCAAAGTGTTTGGCTGGCTACTCTTAATGGATCGTTTGAACACTAGGGATATGATGCAACGTCGTCATTGGATCATCCACGATGACACATGTGTGCTATGCAACCTTGCACATCATGAGGATCAGGCTCATCTTTTCTTTGCTTGCAATTTTAGCCAAAGGGTTTGGAACTATCTTGGGATTTCTTGGTCTGTTCAGCCGAACCAAACCACATATGAAATGGCTCAAGCAGTTAGGAGGGATTTCGGTCATCCTTTCTTCACTGAGGTGGTCTTCATTGGATCTTGGAATATCTGGACACAAAGGAATGGGAAGATCTTCAGAAATGAGCAACCTTCTTTTAGAGCTTGGAGAAGGAACTTTATCCATGACATTTCTCTTCTGTCTCATAGGATTAGATGTAAGTATAAAGATAGTTTACTGTCTTGGATAGCTAACCTCTCTTAGACTCTTTTCTTGTAAGTATCCTTTCTCTTTTACTGTAAATGTGTAAACTTGTAACTATTATTCTTTTTAGTTTTTAATAAAAGACTGTGAGGCTGTTGCCTTGCAGTAAATAGTCAAAAAAACTTTTAATTTAACTATAGTCAATGACAGGTGGGACCCATAACATTGTTCACGTTTGACCCCAGTCAACACTTTGACTATTGACTGCTGACCTGGCTGTTGACTAAGTCAACTGGGCCCTGGCCCCACATGTCAGCTTCTCTATACTTCTGGCTGGGTACACTTTTGGGTACCCATAGCCTTTTTCCTTTTAAATTCGAATTAGTAATAAATCCAGGAATTTCAGAAAAACTTTAGATCTTTGAAAATTAATAGAAAAT
Organism: Triticum aestivum; assembly: GCF_018294505.1. Taxonomy (NCBI): domain Eukaryota; kingdom Viridiplantae; phylum Streptophyta; class Magnoliopsida; order Poales; family Poaceae; genus Triticum; species Triticum aestivum. The sequence continues at coordinate 594,492,431 of NC_057804.1, read as the reverse complement.
AAACCTTAGCTCGGATGAAAATGTTTTCTACATTTTTTTGAGACATTCTCGCTAGACTTTATTCAAACTGCCACCACATTTACAGGAATGAAACTAAGATCCCCAAGTTGGCCTAACCAAACATGGCGGCCCAACCCGAGTGAAAGTGCATGTCTAGCGAGATTGTGAGCCTCGAAATTCGAGCTCCTAAACTCATGGATTATATTACATGAAGAAAAAGCATGAGATCTAGCTATGATTTCATGTATAATAGCCACATGGCCTGCCAACGACGACCCCTACTTGATTTCTTCCACCACGCTCTTACAGTCAGACGCAACGTAGATCTTCTGAACATATAAATCTTCTGCCACTGCCAATGCTTCCCTCACTGCTAATACCTCAAGTATGGTTGGATTATGGATGTGCTTAAAAGTAATAGCTAACGCACCGAGAAAGACTCCATGTATATCCCTGCAAACAACTGCAACAGCCCCCACTGTCCCGTTTAACACTGCCGCATCAGCATTCATTTTTACATGCTCCAAAGGCGGTGGTAACCGCTGAGACATTCTGCTCCTCATGCTCAAGCATACGTGTTGGTTGGGCTTCACTAGTACCTGCAGGTCCCTCAAGTAAGAATTGATAAAAGTGTGAGTCTGCAACGGACTATCAAAGATGTCCTCATGAACGGCTCTTCTCCTAGCTCTCCAGATCGCCCATAATGTCACCACCAGGTGAGTGAACTCCTCTTCTGATAGTATTTCATGCAGTGTGAATATCCAACCTTTGGCGTTTAAATTCAGATTATCGCACATCTTCTCAACTAGTTCTTCTAAAGACAGTGACCAAATGCACCTGTCCATAACACAATCAACAAGTGTGTGCTTCCATCCATCATGAGCCGAACAAAAGGGACATGCAAACGTAGTTGACATGTGGCGGTGATACAATACATCCCCCGTAGGGATTGATTCATTACACAGTCTCCAAACAAAATTCCTCAGCTTCGAAGGCACCTTTATATGCCATATCGTTGTCCAGGCCTTCATCTCTCTGTCAACAGCAGACGTCCCCCCGGCGCCCTCAAGGAGATGCGCTTGCTGACACTTCAAATTGTACAACATCTTGTAAGTTGATTTCACATAAAACTTGCCTTGGTGGTCCTCTCCCCAGGCCCAAAAATCGTCGATCCTCATCGTACATAGCGGTATATTCATTATCTCCTCCACATCAATAGGAACAAAAACTCTTCTTAACTCATTCTTTCGCCAAGACGATGATGAGGCATTGATAAGTTCCGAAACTAATAAAGGCGGCTGGGATACTAGTGACGTGATTGGCCTCATTAGTCCCGAACGCGGCAGCCAATTATGTTTCCAGATACTAGTACTCTCTCCCGTTCCAATTCTTCTGATAATGCCCTTGGAAACCACATCACAGCCATCCAATATCGCCCTCCAAATCTGCGATGGATGGGCTCGCAGTTCAGCCTCAAGAAGTGAAACTGATGGTTAGTATATTGCCTTTAATATCCTTGCACTCAAGGTGGCTGGACCCTCAATCAACCTCCACGCTTGTCTGGCAAGGAGGGACAAGTTGAAAATCTCTATATCTCGGAAGCCGAGCCCTCCCAAAGATTTGGGTTTAGTACAAATGTCCCAAGAGACCCAACAAGGCTTCCTCTTACCCCTTTTACTACCCCACCAGAATTGTCGAATCATAGATGTCACGCTCTCACAAATGCCACGTGGTAATCTGAAGCATGCCATAGAATAAACTGGGATTGTTTGAGCAACCGCTTTTATCAACACTTCCTTCCCTGCATATGAAAATGTTTTCTACATGAAAGTTGCTCAGAAAAACGAGACGACTCCGAATACGCGGACCATTTACCTGTCAGATGCCTCTAACTATCTGAACATGGAACATTTCCCCCTCCGGTCATCTGTCTGACACAGGTCCGGAACCAGGAAAACATTCCCGGATGACTTTCCCCTTCGCCGGTATCGTGTAGCACCGCGTTAGAACACGTCTAGCTCTACCTGTTGTCCTGTTATGCACTTGCTTGCTATGTATTTACTGTCCCCCCCCCTCTTCTCTTCGGTAGACCCCGTGACGATGTTGATGCCCCTGTGATCGACTACGTCACCAATGACTCCTCCTTTTCGTCTGAGCAACCAGGCAAGCCCCCTTTGATCATCCCGATATCGCCCATTCCATTCTCTCATGCTTGCATTAGATTTTGCTATTGCTACTGTTTGCTCCTATTCTGATGCATAGCCTGCTTTTGTAACCTGCTTATCCTAAACTGCTTAGTATAGGTTGGTTGGTGACCCATCAGTGACCCCCACCTTGTCCTTGTTGCCCCTGCTTCATCATTGAAGACTCGATCAACGGGATCAAAGACCAGGCCCCGGCACCGCACATCACTTTCCCCTTAGTTGCTCAACACTATTGTATTACTATCGAGTGCCGAGGGTGAGACCTCTACAACACTTCTGATGTTAACCCTGTAGTGTAGCTATTCGGTCGTGGTCATCGAGGGTGATTTCCTCTTTAACCACTTCTGATACGACTCTGTCGTGCAACCCCTCAAGTGTGAACCTCGAGGGTGGTCCCTCTTACGTTCACCTTGATGATTACATCGAGTGGAGTTCACCGGGAGTGATTCCTCGGGTTTTCCCCTTGATGTTTAGACACACAGTTACTATGATTACTATGACTTTACACTGAACCATGTTACTAAAGACGGGTCGACCCTGGGGGGTACCCACGCAAGCATAATTGCGAGTGATGTGGAGTCGGGTTGACCTGGAAGGTGCCCGCGAGATAATTACGAGGCATGGCCGGGCATTCTTAGCCCTTGCCGCAAGTCCTCGAGACGGGGAAACAGGGTCACCTCTTTCGTGAGTCTCTGCTTGTTACCGCATGTTCCTAATCCACTACGATTTGGATATTTGATCCGACGGGCCTCTGGCCTGATAGCACTAACCATCACGTGGGCATAGTATGGGCGTTCTGCATCATATGCATCAGCCGAAGCTTAATAGACGTCAGCAATTGAGCGGTGCGTGCCGGGTTGGACTGGTAAGCACCTGCCTTTTTAAAGGAGGTAGCTAGGTCTGCTCACCGGCCGCGTACGCAATGTGCAGGAGTTCCTGGGGTGATGGCCCATGACCCCTGGGGGCCTAGGTTTAGTCCGGTGTGCTGACCTCTCTATTAAGCCTAGGTCGGGTTCCGGCGTATTGTTTGGCCGAGGCCGGGCATGACCCAGGAAAGTGTGTCCAACCGGAGTTAATCGAGCATGGTGGGTAAGTTGGTGCACCCCTGTAGGGAAGAAAACATTTATCGATAGCCTGTCCTGCAGTAACGGACACTTGGAGTTGTATCCCGATCGATACAACTAGAACTGGATACTTGTGATGAGAATTGGATTGTGATGAGGTGATAATTGGATAGTATGGCTCTGGGATTGCTTTCTCGCAGGGAGTCTGAAAGTACAACTATCCCTAGGTGGTTTTGGTAATTTATAACAACATATAGCTCATTGAGCTAATGCTATTCCAAGACATATATTTCAGGAAAGCTCAATGAATGGCATGGCATGGATGATGAAAGTGGATCCCTCAAAATATCAAGGACAAAGGATTGGCTCAAGCTCAAAATCTCAAGACTCTTCATTTTATATTTCAGTGATCCAAGATCACATTGAGTTATAGGAAAAGCCAATACTATCAAGGAGGGATGAGGTGTTTCTTAATGAGCCTCTTGCTTCATGTGCTTAGTGATATGCTCCAAAACCCTCAACTATTTTCTCACATCCACATATGACCTAAACCTGAAGCCAAAATCGGTCACACCGATTCTTTCTATCCGGCACCACCGAATTCAGATGTCATAGCCACTGCCACAAACCCTAGGCAAATCGGTCTCACCGATAGGGATCTCGGTCTCACCGAGATGGGATTGTAATCTCTCTGTTTCCCTTCGTAACGTTTTGGTCTAACCGAAGTGAGCGATCGGTCCCACCGAGATTGCAATGTAAACTCTCTGTTTCCCTTTTGTAACATTTCGGTCTCACCGAAAAGAGCAAATCGGTCCCACCGAGTTTACCTGACCAACTCTCTGGTTAGCTAATTACCAAAATCGGTCCTACCGAGTTTGTGTAATCGGTCTCACCGAGATTACGTTATGCCCTAACCCTAACCATATCGGTCTCACCGAGTTGCGTTTCGGTCCCACCAAAAATCCTAACGGTCACTAGGTTTACTAAATCGGTCTGACCGAGTTTATTGATTCGGTCCCACCGAGATTGGTAAATTGTGTGTAACGGTTAGATTTTGTGTGGAGGCTATATATACCCCTCCACCTCCTCTTCATTCGTGGAGAGAGTCATCAGAACAAACCTACACTTCCAACTTACCAGTTCTGAGAGAGAACCACCTACTCATGTGTTGAGGCCAAGATATTCCATTCCTACCATATGAATCTTGATCTCTAGCCTTACCCAAGTTGCTTTCCACTCAAATCTTCTTTCCACCAGATCCAAATCCTATGAGAGAGAGTTGAGTGTTGGGGAGACTATCATTTGAAGCACAAGAGCAAGGAGTTCATCATCAACGCACCATTTGTTACTCTTGGAGAGTGGTGTCTCCTAGATTGGCTAGGTGTCACTTGGGAGCCTCCAACAAAGATTGTGGAGTTGAACCAAGGAGTTTGTAAGGGCAAGGAGATCGACTACTTCGTGAAGATCTACCGCTAGTGAGGCAAGTCCTTCGTGGGCGACGGCCATGGTGGGATAGACAAGGTTGCTTCTTCGTGGACCCTTCGTGGGTGGAGCCCTCCGTGGACTCGCGCAACCGTTACCCTTCGTGGGTTGAAGTCTCCATCAACGTGGATGTACGATAGCACCACCTATCGGAACCACGCCAAAAACATCCGTGTCTCCAACTACATTTCAATCCTCCAAACCCTTCCCTTTACTTTCTTGCAAGTTGCATGCTTTAATTTCCGCTGCCTATATACTCTTTGCATGCTTGCTTGATTTGTGTGATGATTGCTTGACTTGTCCAAAGTTGCTAAAATCTGTCAAACTCTAAAATTGGGAAAAGGTTAAGTTTTTAACTGGTCAAGTAGTCTAATCACCCCCCCCCCTCTAGACATACTTCAAGGTCCTACAGAGTCAAGAAATGATCTCTAGCCGAGGTTGATAACACTACTACTACTTTACTTTATGCTACTCTACTCCCTCCTGTTTGCTGCAAGATGGTGGTTTCCAGAAGATGCTAGTCTTCGATAGGACTAGGCCTTCTCTCTATTATGACATTTCTGCAGCCCAGTCCACATATACAGCCTTCCTTTGATAATGTTGCATATGTAGTGTAGATCCTTGCATGCGAGTACATTGGATGAGTACTCACGGTTGCTTTGCTCCCCCTTTTTCCCCTTTCTTTTTCTTTCCGGTTGATGCAGCCAGATGTAGGAGCCTGGGAGCCAGATGCCATCGCCGATGCCTACTACTACGTGGAGACCGCTGACGACCAGGAGTAGTTAGGAGGCTCCCATGCAGGAGGCCTTGCCTTTTCGATCGATGTTGCTTTTGTGCTAGCCTTCTTAAGGCAAACTTGTCTAACTTATGTATGTACTCAGATATTGTTGCTTCCGTGGACTCTTGTGTAGTCAAGCTTATATATTCAAGCCCTCGAGGCCCCTGGCTTGTAATATAAAGCTTGTATTATTTTAATTTGTGTCTAGAGTTGAGTTGTGATATCTTCCCGTGAGTCCTTGATCTTGATCGTACATATTTGCGTGTATGATTAGTGTACGATTGAATCAAGGGCATCATAGAATCTACACTATGCAAAGTGAATAGGTGTTAATAAAAAACATTTGGCTCATTTAGAGTAGGTCCAAAAAAACTTGATTACAAATGGGCTGTTTACCCTAGCCTGGGAGCTCATTTCGAGCACATTTCTCAAATTCAAATTTCTTTGAACTCCTCTAAACACCTCAAATTTTGCACACATGTTCTCCTACACAAACATAGATAGTTTGCCAAGGTTTTATTCTTTTTGAATTTTCTTGAATTTATACTGTCCTTTCGAATGTCAGTTCAAAACATCGGATAATGAAACATGCTGGGGGGGAAATCATGCATTTGATTTGATTAATGAACATGAGACAAATAATTAGGATAATACTCCTTTATGATTAGTGAAAAAGCAACATGTCTAATCAGTGAAGCAACACTGAAACAACATGTGTGATGAGTGAAGCAACACTGAAACAACATGTGTGGTCAGTGAAGCAACACTGAAACAACATGTCTGATCAATGAAGCAACATTGAAACAACATGTGTGATCATTACAGCACCTAAACTCATAGTTCATAACATCTAAACATAACTAACCATACACCGCAGGCACATTTAAGGACAGACAAATATAGATAGCACAATACATTACTAGCAACACCATAGATTCAATTCAACAAACCATAAACAGCCAGATTCAGTTTACTAAAAGTAACCCAAAAGATAAAGATAAAGATTCATTTCATCACAGCATCACATCACACCGGAGTTAGGGCCTTCGTGAGGGCAGCATGCTGCCCCCTGATCATGTAGTCCTCCCCGCGAATCGCTACATCCTCTCCATGAGACACAAGGTGATCGAAGCGGCCATCCCTTGGCTTTGGCTTGGTGGTGCAGTAGGGGCAGTGCCACTTCTTGATCTTGAAGTCGTAGAAGGAAGCAACTCCCTTGGCCTTGATCTTCACCACCTCCTTGGCTGTGAAGGACGCGACATTGCCCTTGTACACATCTTCTCCAGAATCATACTGCACACATGAATCAGTTACATTAATACATTATAGATTCATATACACCATGTCAAAGGAACTAAATGACCAATCTAAATTTCAACTAGGCTTACCTCATATTCTTCGTTGTCACTAAACTCTGGATCGTACGGGTCTGCTACGTCTCCAACATATCTATAATTTTTTATTGTTCCATGCTATTATATTACCCGTTTTGGATGTTTATGGGCTTTATTTTACACATTTATATCATTATTGGGACTAACCTACTAACCGGAGGCCCAGCCCGTATTGATGTTTATTTTTCCTATTTCAGTGTTTCGAAGAAAAGGAATATCAAACGGAGTCCAAACGGAATGAAACCTTTGGGAGCGTGATTTTGGAATGAACATGATCTAGAGGACTTGGAGTGCAAGTCAAGAAGCAGCCAAGGCAGCCACGAGAGTGGAGGGCGCCCCCCCTACTGGGCACGCCCCCCTATCTGGTGGGCCCCTCAGGCGTCCATCGACGTACATCTTCCTCCTATATATACCCATGTACCCCGAGAACATCAATGGCAACAATGAAAACCTAGTTCCACCACCGAAACCTTCTGTATCCGCGAGATCCCATCTTGGAGCCTTCGCCAGTGCTCCGCCGGAGGGGGAATCGACCATGGAGGGCTTCTACATCAACACCATAGCCCCTCCGATGAGTTGTGAGTAGTTTACCACAGACCTTCAGGTCCATAGTTATTAGCTAGATGGCTTATTCTCTCTTTTTGGATCTCAATACCATGTTCCCCTCGATCTTCTTGGAGATCTATTCAATGTAACTCTTTTTGCGGTGTGTTTGTCGAGATCCGATGAATTGTGGGTTTATGATCAAGTTTATCTATGAGAAATATTTGAATCTCCTCTGAATTCTTTTATGTGTGATTAAGTTATCTTTGCAAGTCTCTTTGAATTATCAGTTTGGTTTGGCCTACTAGATTGATCTTTCTTGCAATGGGAGAAGTGCTTAGCTTTGGGTTCAATCTTGCGGTGTCCTTTCCTAGTGATAGCAGGGGCAGCAAGGCATGTATTGTATTGTTGCCATCGAGGATAAAAAGATGGGGTTTATATCATATTGCATGAGTTTATCCCTCTACATCATGTCATCTTTCTTAATGCGTTACTCTATTCTTTATGAACTTAATACTCTAGATGCATGCTGGATAGCGGTCGATGTGTGGAGTAATAGTAGTAGATGCAGGCAGGAGTCGGTGTACTTGTCACGGACGTGATGCCTATATACATGATCATGCCTAGATAATCTCATAATTATTCGCTTTTCTATCAATTGCTCGACAGTAATTTGTTCACCCACCGTAATACTTATGCTATCTTGAGAGAAGCCACTAGTGAAACCTATGCCCCCGGGTCTATCTTTTATTATATAAGCTTTCAATCTACTTTTATTTGCATCTTTACTTTTCCAATCTATATCATAAAATACCAAAAATATATTTATCTTATCATATTATCTCTATCAGATCTCACTTTTGCAAGTGGCCATGAAGGGATTGACAACCCCTTTATTGCGTTGGTTGCGAGTTCTTTGTTTGTTTGTGTAGGTGTGTGGGAATTTTGAGGAGTCTCCTACTGGATTGATACCTTGGTTCTCAAAAACTGAGGGAAATACTTACGCTACTATTGCTGCATCACCCTTTCCTCTTCAAGGAAAACCAACACAAGCTCAAGACGTAGCAAGAAGGATTTCTGGCGCCGTTGCCGGGGAGGTCTTCGCTCAAGTCAAGACATACCAAGTACCCATCACAAACTCATCTCCCTCGCATTTACATTATTTGCCATTTGCCTCTCGTTTTCCTCTCCTCCACTTCACCCTTGCCATTTTATTCGCCCTCTCTTTCCCAATCTCCTCTCTCTTTCGTTTGCCTCTTTTTGTTTGCTTGTGTGTTGGATTACTTGTCGCAATGGCGCAAGATAATACCAAATTGTGTGATTTCTCCAATACCAATAATAATGATTTCCTTAGTACTCCGATTGCTCCTCTTAATGATGTTGAGTCTTGTGAAATCAATACTGCTTTGCTGAATCTTGTTATGAAAGATCAATTCACCGGCCTTCCCAGTGAAGATGCCGCTACCCATCTAAACAACTTTGTTGATTTGTGTGAGATGCAAAAGAAGAAAGATACGGATAATGATATTGTTAAATTGAAGTTATTTCCGTTTTCACTTAGAGAATGTGCTAAAGTTTGGTTTTCATCTTTGCCTAAGAATAGTATTGATTCATGGAACAAGTGCAAAGATGCTTATATCTCTAAGTATTTTACTCCCGCTAAGATCATCACTCTTGGGAACGATATTATGAATTTTAAACAACTTGATCATGAGCATGTTGCCCAATCTTGGGAAAGAATGAAATTGATGATTCGCAATTGCCCTACTCATGGTTTGAATTTATGGATGATCATACAATTTTTTTATGCCGGATTGAATTTTGCTTCTAGAAATCTTTTAGATTCGGCCGCGGGAGGCATGTTTATGGAAATCACCTTAGGAGAAGCTACAAAACTCCTTGATAATATTATGGCTAATTATTCTCAATGGCACACCGAAAGATCTACTAGTAAAAAAGTGTGTGCTATAGAAGAAATTAATGTTTTGAGTGGAAAGATGGATGAACTTAAGAAATTGTTTGCTACTAAAAGTGCTTCTATTTATCCCAATGATATGCCTTTGTCTACTTTGATTGAGAATAATAATGAATCTATGGATGTGAATTTTGTTGGTAGGAATTGTTTTGGAAACAATGCTTATAGAGGAAACTTTAATCCTCGACCATTCCCTAGTAATTCCTCTAATAATTATGGAAATTCCTACAATAATTCTTATGGTAATTTTAATAAGATGCCCTCTGATTTTTAGAATGGTGTTAAAGAATGTATGATCTCTCAAAAGAATTTTAATGCCTTGCTTGAAGAAAAGTTTCTCAAAGTTGATGATTTGGCTAGGAATATTGATAGACTCTCGCTTGATGTTGATTCTTTGAAACTTAGATCTACTCCTCCTAAGCATGATATCAATGAGTTTCTCAAAGCTATGAGAATTTCCATTGATGAGTGCAAAGAAAGAACCGCTATATTGCGTGCTAAGAAAGATTGCTTTGTAAAGGCGTGTTCTTCTAGTTTCCATGAAAATAATGATGAAGATCTTAAAGTTATTGATGTATCCCCTATTAGATCTTTGTTTTGCAATATGAATCTTAATAATGATGGGACTAGAGATGAGTCAACTTTAGTTAAAAGGCGTCCCAATGATTTGGAGTTCTTAGATCTTGATGCTAAATTTGGTAAAAGAGGGATTGGAGAGGTCAAGACTTTAAATAGCATTGAACCCACTACCTTGGATTTCAAGGAATTTAATTATGATAATTGTTCTTTAGAAGGTTGTATTTCCTTGTTGCAATCCGTTGTGAATTCTCCTCATGCTTATAGTCAAAATAAAGCTTTTATCAAACATATTGTTAATGCCTTGATGCAATCTTTTGATGAAAAGCTTAATTTGGAAGCTTCTATACCTAGAAAACTTAATGTTGAGTGGGAACCTACAATAAAGATTAAAGTTAAAGATCATGTGTGTTATGCTTTATGTGATTTGGGTGCTAGTGTTTCCATGATTCTGAAAACTTTATGTGATATTCTAGGTTTCTATGATCTTGATGATTGCTCTTTAAATTTGCACCTTGCAGATTTCACCATTAAAAAGCCAATGGGAAGGATCAATGATGTTCTCATTGTTGCAAATACAAATTTGGTGCCCGTAGATTTTATCGTTCTTGATATAGATTGCAATCTTTCTTGCCCTATTATTCTTGGTAGACCTTTCCTTAAAACGATTGGTGCGATTATTGATATGAAGGAAGGGAATATTAGATTCCAATTTCCATTAAGGAAAGGCATGGAGCACTTTCCAAGAAAGAAAGTTAAATTACCTTATGAATCTATCATGTGAGCTACTTATGAATTGAGTGCCAAAGATGGCCCCACTTAGATCTATCCTCGCTTTTATGCCTAGCTAGGGGCGTTAAACGATAGCGCTAGTAGGGAGGCAACCCAATTTTATTTGTGTTTTTTGTTTTTGTTTCTGTTTAGTAATAAATCTTGCACTTACCTTCTATTTAGATGTGTTTTTATGTTTTAATTAGTGTTTGTGCCAAGTAGAACCTATAGGATAACCTATGGTGATAGTTAATTTGATTCTGCTGAAAAATAGAAACTTTGCACGCACGAAAATAATTTTGTTAATTCACAGAAACATGCTTTCGCTTATTTTGATGCATCTATGGCTAGTATTAAGTGGTATGAACCATAGAGAACTTGGAATACAATAGGTTTAACACCAATATAAATAAAGAATGAGTTCATTATAGTACCTTATGTGGTGGTTTTTCTTTCTTTCACTAATGGAGCTTATGAGATTTCCTGTTGAGTTTTGTGTTGTGAAGTTTTCAAGTTTTGGGTAAAGATTTGATGGACTATGGAATAAGGAGTGCCAAGAGCCTAAGCTTGGGGATTCCCATGGCACCCCAAGATATTCAAGAATAGCCAAAAGCCTAAGCTTGGGGATGCCCCCGGAAGGCATCCCCACTTTCATCTTCGTTCATTGGTAACTTTACTTGGAGCTATATTTCTATTTGTCACATGATATGTGTTTTGCTTGGAGCGTCTTGTATGATATTAGTATTTGCTTTTTAGTTTTCCACAATCATCCTTGTAGTACACACCTTTTGGGAGAAGCCCACTTGATTGGAATTTATTAGAATACTCTATGTGCTTCACATATATCTTTTGAGCTAGATAGCTTTTGCTCTAGTGCTTCACTTATATCTTTTAGAGCACGGCGGTGGCTTAATTTTGTAGAAATTGTTAGTCTCTCATGCTTCACTTATATTATTTTGAGAGTCTCTTAGAACAGCATGGTATTTGCTATGGTTATAAAATTGGTCCTAGAATGGTAGGCATCCAAGTTGGGTATAATAAAAACTATCATAGGAAGTGAATTGGATGCTATGATCAATTTGATACTTGATAATTGTTTTGAGATATGGAGGTAGTGATATTAAAGTCATGCTAGTTGGGTGATTATGAATTGAAAGAATGCTTGTGTTGAAGTTAGCAAGTCTCATAGCATGCACGTATGGTTAAAGTTGTGTAACAAATTTGAAACACGAGGTGTTCTTAAATTGTGCATCCTTATGAGTGGCGGTCGGGGATGAGCGATGGTCTTTTCCTACCAATCTATCCCCCTAGGAGCATGCGCGTAGTGCTTGGTTTTTGATGACTTGTAGATTTTTGCAATAAGTATATGAGTTCTTTTGACTAATGTTGAGTCCATGGATTATACACACTCTTACCTTTCCATCATTGCTAGCCTCTTCGGTATTGTGCATTGCCCTTTCTCACCTTGAGAGTTGGTGCAAACTTCACCGGTGCATCCAAACCCCATGATATGATACGCTCTATCACACATAAACCTCCTTATATCTTCCTCAAAACAGCCACCATACCTACCTATTATGGCATTTCCATAGCCATTCCGAGATATATTGCCATGCAACTTTCCACCATTCCGTTTATCATCATGACACGCATCATCATTGTCATATTGCCTTGCATGATCATGTAGTTGACATCGTATTTGTGGCAAATCCACCATGCATAAATTTTCATACATGTCACTCTTGATTCATTGCCCATCCCGGTACACCGTCGGAGGCATTCATATAGAGTCATATCTTGTTTTGAGTTGTAATTCATGAGTTGTAAATAAATAGAAGTGTGATGATCATCATTATTAGAGCATTGTCCCCAAACAAAAAAAGGGGAAAGGCCAAAAAGAAAAAAATAAGAGCCAAAGAAAAAAATAAGGGCCAAAGAAAAAAGGGCCAAAAGAAAAAAGAAAAGAAAAAGGAAAAAGAAAATAAAAATAAAAAGGGGGCAATGTTACTATCTTTTTCCACACTTATGCTTCAATGTAGCACCATGTTCTTCATATAGAGAGTTTCATATGCTGTCACTTTCATATACTAGTGGGAATTTTTTCATTATAGAACTTGGCTTGTATATTCCTATGATGGGCTTCCTCAAAATGCCCGAGGTCTTCGTGAGCAAGCAAGTTGGATGCACACCCACTGATACGTCCATTTTGCATCATGCTTTTATATCAATATTTATTGCATTATGGGTTGTTATTACACATTATATCTCAATACTTATGGCTATTCTCTCTTATTTTACAAGGTTTACCATGAAGAGGGGGATGCCGGTAGCTGGAATTCTGGCTGGAAAAGGAGCAAACATTGGAAACCTATTCTGCACTGCTCCAAAAGTCCTGAAACTCCACGAAACATATTTTGGATTTATTAAGAATTATTGAGGAAGAAGTACACCATGGGGGCCACACCCTGTCCAGGAGGGTGCCCCCCCTACTGGGCGCGCCCCCTATCTCCTGCGCCCCCTGGTGGCCCTCCGGTGTCCATCTTCTGCTATATGAGGGCTTTTACCCTGGAAAAAATTGTGGGCAAGCTTACGGGACGAAACTCCACCGCCATGAGGCGAAACCTTGGCGGAACCAATCTAGAGCTCCGGCGGAGATGTTCTGCCGGGGACACTTCCCTCCGGGAGGGGAAAATCATCACCAACGTCATCACCAACGATCCTCTCGTCGGGAGGGGGTCAATCTCCATCAACATATTCACCAGCACCATCTCCTCTCAAAACCCTAGTTCATCTCTTGTATCCAATCTTGTATCAAAACCACAAATTGGTACATGTGGGTTGCTAGTAGTGTTGATTACTCCTTGTAGTTGATGCTAATTGGTTTACTTGGTGGAAGATCATATGTTCAGATCCTTAATGCATATTATTACTCCTCTGATTATGAACATGAATATGCTTTGTGAGTAGTTATGTTTGTTCCTGAGGACATGGGTGAAGTCTCGCTATTAGTAGTCATGTGAATTTGGTATTCGTTCGATATTTTGATGAGATGTATGTTGTCTTTTCCTCTAGTGGTGTTATGTGAACGTCGACTACATGACACTTCATCATTATTTGGGCCTAGAGGAAGGCATGGGAAGTAATAAGTAGATGATGGGTTGCTAGAGTGACAGAAGCTTAAACCCTAGTTTATGTGTTGCTTCGTTAGGGGCTGATTTGGATCCATATGTTTAATGTTGTGGTTAGGTTTACCTTAATACTTATTTTGTAGTTGCGGACACTTGCAATAGGGGTTAATCATAAGTGGGATGCTTGTCCAAGCAAGGGCAGTACCCAAGCACCGGTCCACCCACATATCAAATTATGAAAGTACCGAACACGAATCATATGAACGTGATGAAAACTAGCTTGACGATAATTCCCATGTGTCCTCGGGAGCTCCTTTATCATTATTAGAAATTGTCCAGGCTTATCCTTTGCTACAAAAAGGATTGGGCCACCTTGCTGCCTTTATTTACTTGGGTCATTTGCATTTCTGTCCCTAACTCGAACCACCTAATCAGATATACCCCTAATTCGAAAGCCTGCTCAAAAATGCCCCTCCGCCGTTATGTGCACTTATAGAAATGCCCTTCCACTCCGTTATCGTCCGGTCAAAGGGCTTTGACCGTTTTCTGGACGTTAGTTGGACAACTTGCCCCTGAATCCATGTGACACTTACATGCGGGACCCCTTCTAAAAAATAAAAGGAAAACTAGGCCAACTCAGCCCTCCCGTGGGTCAGCCACTTACCGGTGGGACCTACCCAGGAAAAAACGAAAAAAATCTCTCATCCATCTCCTCCCGACGGGACCCACTATGAGGGTAAACACCCCCGGTCCATGTGTTCCCAGCCATGAGCACCTGCACTCACCGGCGGCTCGCCATAGGGGAGGAGGATGACCATGGGAGGACGGCGCCTACTGCGCGAGGCACGCAAGCTGCGCGAGATGCGCCAAGCTCAGTAGGAGCGGCAGGGTGTAGATGGGCGCGTGCACGACCGAGCCAACCAAGGTTGGTCATGGCAGCCGGATTCTGTCAGGGTGCTCCGGGCACGAAATCGGGCAGGGGAAGAGCGGAGTAGGGGCACCTGCTTTCCTTGACGACGGAACAGGGGTTGGGTAGGTCAACAATGGCTTAGAGCGGCTGAATTTAGGACGGGAAGAGCAATGGCCATGGCGGAGTTCGACGTCCCGGGCGTCGTCTACGGGCAGCCCCAGGCCAGATCCACTGCGCAGGACGAAGGAGAGGCGCCCGCCAAAGCTCATGGACATGCTCGTGCTGCTTGATTTGGACTCCGGCCGCGGTGGCTAGCAACGGCGTCGCCGGCAGAAGATCTCACGTGCTCTCAGGATTTAGTTCCGATGATAGCTCTGGCGATAGCTGCGGGCGGCGGCTCCACCCCCTCAGCCGTACCACCCTGAGCTTGCCACTGTGGTCCTTAGGCGCAGGCACGCTGGCCCTCGCCGGCGCCAGCCACCGGCCGAGCCGCCAAGAGGGAGAGAGAGATTCCGAGAGAGGGAGAGAGTTTTTTTATATTGGTGGGGTCCATGTGTAAGTCAGAGAGGGGATGAGAGGAAGAGAGTTATTTTTCCTGGGGTAGGCCCCACCTGTAAGTGGCAAGTGCATTGAGGGGCAAAAATGTCCATTAAACGTCAGGAAAACGGTCAAAGCCCTTTGACCAAACGGAAATGGCACGGAAGGGCATTTCTGTAATGGCACATAATGGCAGAGGGGTAAATTTGAGCATGCTTCGAAACTAGGGGCAAATCCGTTTATCTTATCACAAAACTATCTATCACCTACAATTTCAGTGCTTGCAGAGAAAACCTTATTGAAAACTGCTTATCATTTCCTTCTGCTCCTCATTGGGTTCGACACTCTTACTTATCGAAAGGACTACAATAGATCCCCTACACTTGTGGGTCATCAAGACTCTTTTCTGGCGCCGTTGCCGGGGAGTGTAGCGCTTTTGGTAAGTGGAACTTGGTATGGAAACATTTATATAGTGTGCTGAAATTTTCTGTTACTTGTCACTATGGAAACTAATCCTTTGAGGGGCTTGTTCGGGGTATCTTCACCCCGACCAGAAGAGCAAATAGTTTCTCCTCAACCTACTGAACTTTATTAAAATATTTACTTTGAGATTCCTTCGGGTATGATAGAGAAGTTGCTAGCTAATCCATTTACAGGAGACGGAACATTGCATCCCGATTTACACCTTATCTTTGTGGATGAAGTTTGTGGATTATTTAAGCTCGCAGGTATTCCCGATGATGTTGTCAAAAGGAAGGTCTTCTCTTTATATTTGAAGGGAGATGCATTGACATGGTATAGGCTATGTGATGATACGAGATCTTGGAATTATAAACGATTGAAGTTGGAATTTCACCACAAGTTCTATCCTATGCATCTTGCTCATCGTGATCGTAATTACATATATAATTTCTGGCCTCGCGAAGGAGAAAGCATCGCTCAAGTTTGGGGGAGGCTTAAGTCAATGTTATATTCATGCCCCAATCATGAGCTCTCCCGGGAAATGATTATTCAAAAAAATTATGCTCGGCTTTCTCTTAATAATCGCAACCTGCTCGATACTTCATGTGCTGGTTCTTATATGCTAAAGACTATTGATTTCAAATGGGAATTATTGGAAAGAATTAAACGCAACTCTGAAGATTTGGGTTCTGATGATGGTAAGGAGTCAGGTATGACACCTAAGTTCGATTGTGTTAAATCTTTTATGGATAATGATGCTTTTCGTGGATTTAGCGCTAAGTATGGACTTGACTCTGAGATAGTAGCTTCTTTCTGTGAATCTTTTGCTACTCATGTTGATCTCCCTAAAGAGAAGTGGTATAAATATAATCCTCCTGTTGAAGTGAAAGTAGTTGCACCTATTACAGTTGAAGAAAAGACTATCACCTATAGTGATCCTATTGTTCCTATTACATATGTTGAGAAACCCCCATTTCCTGTTAGGATAAAGGATCATGCTAAAACTTCGACTATTGTTCGTAAGAGTAATACTAGGACTTATACACCTCCTAAGCAAATCAATGTTGAACCTAGTATTGCTATGGTTAAAGATCTCTTAGATGATGATTTAGATGGGCATGTTATTTATTTCTGTGATGAAACTGCTAATATTGCTAGACCAGATACTAAGATACATAGACCTGTCGTAGGCATGCCTGTTATTTCTGTTAAAATAGGAGATCATTGTTATCATGGTTTATGTGATATGAGTGCTAGTGTTAGTGCTATACCATATGATTTACATAAAGAAATTATGCACGACATCGCACCCATTGAATTAGAAGACATTGATGTTACTATTAAGCTTGCTAATAGGGATACCATTAAACCTGTTGGGATTGTTAGAGATGTTGAAGTTTTGTGTGGGAAAGTTAAATACCCTGCTGATTTTCTTGTTCTTGCTTCCCCACAAGATGCCTTCTGTCCAATTATTTTTGGTAGACCCTTCTTGAATACAGCTAGTGCTAAGATTGATTGTGAAAAAGATATTGTCATCGTTGTCTTAGATGGTATGTCTCATGAGTTTAACTTTGCTAAGTTTCATAGACAACCTCGTGATAGAGAATCACCTAGTGAGTATGAGATTATTGGTCTTGCTTCCATTGTTGGGCCTCCTACTGATCCGTTAGAACTATATTTGCTAGACCATGAAATGATATGTTTATGAAGGAAAGAAGGGAAATAGATCAAGTGTTCCTTAAACAGGAACCTGTGCTGAAACATAATCTTCCCGTTGAATTTCTTGGGGATCCTCCTCCACCCAAGGGTGATCCCGTGTTTGAACTCAAACCTTTACCTGATAATCTTAAGTATGCTTATCTTGATGAAAATAAAATATATCCTGTTATTATTATTGCTAACCTTTCAAAGCAAGAAGAAGAAATATTATTGAAAACTCTGAAGAAGCACCGGGCTGCTATTGGATACACTCTGGATGATCTTAAGGGCGTTAGTCCCACGTTATGCCAACACAAAATTAAATTGGAGGAGGATGCCAAACCAGTTAGAGATCCTCAACGACGACTAAATCCCAAGATGAAAGAAGTGGTAAGAAAGGAGATACTAAAGCTCCTTGAGGCAGGTATAATTTATCCCGTTGCTGATAGTGAATGGGTAAGTCATGTCCATTGTGTTCCTAAAAAGGGAGGTATTACTGTAGTTCCTAATGATAAAGATGAATTGATCTCGCAAAGAATTATTACAGGTTATAGGATGGTAATTGATTTTCGTAAATTAAATAAGGCTACTAAGAAAGATCATTACCCTTTACCTTTTATTGATCAAATGCTAGAAAGACTATCCAAACACACACATTTTTGCTTTCTAGATGGTTATTCTGGTTTCTCTCAAATACCTGTGTCAGGAGAGATCAATCAAAAACTACTTTTACTTGCCCTTTCGGTACTTTTGCGTATAGACGTATGCCTTTTGGTTTATGCAATGCACCTGCTACCTTTCAAAGATGCATGATGGCTATATTCTCTGATTTTTGTGAAAAGATTTGTGAGGTATTCATGGATGACTTCTCCGTTTATGGATCCTCTTTTGATAATTGTTTGAGCAACGTTGATCGAGTTTTGC
The DNA here is from genome assembly GCF_018294505.1 of Triticum aestivum. NCBI lineage: Eukaryota > Viridiplantae > Streptophyta > Magnoliopsida > Poales > Poaceae > Triticum > Triticum aestivum. The sequence goes on along the minus strand of NC_057804.1, from coordinate 594,473,985 downwards.
AGAGATGCGAAGACACTAGTCTTGTTCTTAATTGGGAAAAGTGTCACTTTATGGTTAATGAAGGTATTGTCTTAGGGCACAAGATTTCCGAGAGAGGTATTGAAGTTGATAAAGCTAAAGTTTATGCTATTGAAAAGATGCCATGTCCCAAGGACATAAAAGGTATACGAAGTTTCCTTGGTCATGTTGGTTTTTATAGGAGGTTCATTAAGGACTTTTCTAAAATCTCTAGGCCTCTGACTAATTTGTTACAAAAAGATATTCCTTTTGTCTTTGATGATGATTGTGTGGAAGCATTTGAAATACTTAAGAAAGCTTTGATCACTGCTCCTGTTGTTCAGCCACCTGATTGAAATTTACCTTTTGAAATTATGTGTGATGCTAGTGATTATGTTGTAGGCGCTGTTCTAGGGCAAAGAGTTGATAAGAAATTAAATCTTATCCAGTATGCTAGTAAGACTCTTGATACTGCCCAAAGAAATTATGCAACTACTGAAAAAGAATTCTTAGCAGTTGTATTTGCATGTGATAAGTTTAGACCTTATATTGTTGATTCCAAAGTTACTATTCACACTGATCATGCTGCTATTAAATATCTTATGGAAAAGAAAGACGCTAAGCCTAGACTCATTAGATGGGTTCTCCTACTCCAAGAATTTGATTTGCATATTATTGATAGAAAGGGAGCTGAGAACCCCATTGCAGACAACTTGTCTAGGTTAGAGAATGTTCTTGATGACCCACTGCCTATTGATGATAGCTTTCCTGATGAACAATTAGCGATCATTAATGCTTCTTGTATTGCTCCCTGGTATGCTGATTATGCTAATTACATTGTTGCTAAATTTATACCTCCTAGTTTCACATACCAGCAAAAGAAAAGGTTCTTTTATGATTTGAGACATTACTTTTGGGATGACCCACACCTTTATAAAGAAGGAGTAGATGATGTTATTAGACGTTGTGTGCCTGAGCATGAACAGGAACAGATCTTATGCAAGTGTCACTCTGAATCCTATGGAGGACACCACGCTGGAGATAGAACTGCACACAAGGTACTACAATCTGGCTTTTATTGGCCTACTCTCTTCAAGGATGCTCGTAAGTTTGTTTTATCTTGTGATGGATGTCAAAGAATAGGTAACATTAGTAGACGTCAAGAAATGCCTATCAACTATTCTCTTGTTATTGAACCGTTTGATGTTTGGGGCTTCGATTATATGGGACCTTTTCCTGCCTCTAATGGTTATACACATATTTTAGTTGCTGTTGATTACATTTTTTTGACAGAAAGACTGTAAGGGAACCCCCTACAGTATAATTGGTGCAACAAACCCAAATTGCAAGGACCGTGCCTTGAACCTGGGTGGGTGGGAAGGCATCAGCCCCTTCCCACCACAAGGCTATGCCTTAGTCTGCGTTGTTGATTACATTACTAAGTGGGTAGAAGCTATTCCATCTAGTAGTGCTGATCATAACACTTCTATTAAAATGCTTAAAGAAGTTATTTTTCCGAGGTTTGGAGTCCCTAGATATCTTATGACTGATGGTGGTTCACATTTTATTCATGGTGCTTTCCGTAAGATGCTTGCTAAGTATGATGTCAATCATAGAATCACATCTCCTTATCATCCGCAGTCTAGTGGTCAAGTAGAGTTGAGCAATAGAGAGCTCAAATTAATTTTGCAAAAGACTGTGAATAGATCTAGAAAGAATTGGTCCAAAAAACTTGATGATGCGTTATGGGCCTATAGAACTGCATACAAAAATCCTATGGGTATGTCTCCATATAAGATGGTTTATGGAAAAGCATGTCATTTACCTCTTGAACTTGAACATAAAGCATATTGGGCTATTAAAGAGCTCAATTATGACTTCAAACTTGCCGGTGAGAAGAGGTTGTTTGATATTAGCTCACTTGATGAATGGAGAGCCCAAGCTTATGAGAATGCCAAGCTATTCAAAGAAAAAGTCAAGCGTTGGCATGATAAAATGATACAAAAGCGTGAGTTTAACGTAGGATATTATGTGTTATTATTCAACTCTCACTTAAGATTTTTTGCAGGAAAGCTTCTCTCTAAATGGGAAGGTCCCTACGCTATCGAGGAAGTCTATCATTCTGGTGCCATAAAAATCAACAACTTCGAAGGCACAAGTCCGAGGGTGGTAAACGGTCAAAGAATTAAACATTGTATTTCAGGTAATCCTATTAATGTTGAAACTAATATTATTGAAATCGTAACCCCGGAGGAATACATAAGGGACACTTTCCAGAATGTTTCAGACTCCGAAAAGGAATAGGTATGTGGTACGGTAAGTAAACCGACTCCAAAACAACTCCAATGGCAATTTTTATCAGTTTTGGAATATTTAAGAACTTTAGGAAGAAAGAAGTAGTCCAAAAGGGACACGAGGCCCCCACGAGAGTGGAGGGCGCGCCCACCCTTATTGGGCACGCCCCCTGTCTCGTGGGCACCTCGTGTGCCTCCCGGACTCCGTTTTCTTGCACGTTACGTATTTTGGTCGGTAAAAATTCATTATATATACTCCCGAAGGTTTTGACCACCGTATCACGCAAATATCCTCTGTTTTCATTTCGAGCTGTTTCTGTTTTAGATCTAGAGCATCATGGCATCTCCAAGCGCTCCCAAGGACAAGTTTTTCGAGAGGGTTATCAACCCCTATCTCGCAGAGGTTTTGCAACACCCTCAAACCATTGAGATGCATGAGGGGTGCTGCACATCCGCGATGTGGAGGGACCAAGGCATACCGGAAGCGTGGAGACAAAGCTCGAAGCCGTGGAGCAGCAAGTTTTCAAGTGCCAAGGATTGGTGGAGCATGGACTCAACGCCAACCAGATGATGATCATGGAGTTCAGCAACAACCACAAGCTAGATGCCAAAGTCGTTGGGGAAACCATCTTTAAGCTTCAAGAGAAGATCGAGCACCTCCAAGCCCAGATCTATGACCTGCAAAACCAGAACTATGAGTATGAATATAGATTCAAGAGGATGAGTTTGGCTGTAGATTTAAGGATCCCGGAGACTCGATCATCCTTCTATGATGGTGAGCCTATGCCTTGGAAGATGGACGACAAGCCTACATCATCAACAACTCCTACTTCACCACCTTCGAGGACATAATCACATGGGTATGGGCACTCCCCTTGGCAACTGTCAAGCTTGGGGGAGGTGCCCCGGTATCGTATCACCATCACACTCCTATCTTTACGATTTTATGTAGTTCGATCCTTTTAGTAGTATCTTGATCTAGTAGATTGAAGTTTTTGATATCAAGTAGTTTTAAGTTTTGCTTTGTGTTCACTTTTTGTAATCGAGTCCGTGAGCCATCTATAATAAAGATTAGTGTTGAGTCAAGGGCTTTGCTATGTTGCTATGATCTTGAGGAAGTAGAAAGAATTAAAGAGTTCATATTGATCTTATGGTGAGTGATGACTTCACATATAGAAAGTATGAGGCATAAAAATTGTTGAGAGTTGATAAACGTAGTTTTGGTCATCGTTGCAATTAATAGGAAGTGATAAGGAAAGAGAGGTTCACATATTGCAATTAATATGCCTTTCCCCCTCATGCTAGCCAAATTCCTTGCACCAAGTAGAGATACTACTTGTGCTTCCAAATATCCTTAAACCCGGTTTTTGCCATGAGAGTCCACCATACCTACCTATGGATTGAGTAAGATCCTTCAAGTAAGTTGTCATCGGTGCAAGAAATAAAAATTTCTCTCTAAATATGCATGACTTATTAGTGCGGAGAAAATAAGCTTTGTACGATCTTGTTGTGGAAGTAATAAAAGCGACGGACTGCATAATAAAGGTCCACATACAAGGGGCAATATAAAGTGACGTTCTTTCGCATTAAGATTTTGTGTATCCAACCCTAAAAGCGCATGACAACCTCTACTTCCCTCTGCGAAGGGCCTATCTTCTACTTTATGTTTTTACTTTATGCTTGAGTCAAGGTGATCCTCACCTTTCCCTTTTTCATTTTATCCTTTGGCAATCTCTTTGTGTTTGAAAGATCATGATATATATATATATCCAATTGGATGTAAGCTAGCATGGGCTATTATTGTTGACATCACCTAAAGGTGAATACGTTGGGAGGCAACACAATAAGCCCCTATCTTTCTCAGTGTCTGGCTGAAACTCCATAACCACAAGTATTGCGTGAGTGTTAGCAATTGTAGAAGACTACAAGATAGTTGAGTATGTGAACTTGCTGAAAAGCTCTATTGTTGACTCTTTCTGATATTATGATAAATTGCGATTGCTTCAATGACTGAGATTATAGTTTGTTAGTTCTCAATTGAAGTTTTTGAACCATACTTGACATTGTGAATTGATTGTTACTTGAGCATAAGAAATCATATGATAAAATCTATATATGTTGCTGTTACAAGAATGATCATGATGCCCTCATGTCCGTATTTTATTTTTATCGACACCTCTATCTCTAAACATGTGGACATATTTTTCGATATCGGCTTCCGCTTGAGGACAAGCGAGGTCTAAGCTTGGGGGAGTTGATACGTCCATTTGCATCATGCTTTTATATCAATATTTATTGCATTATGGGCTGTTATTACACATTATATCTCAATACTTATGGCTATTCTCTCTTATTTTACAAGGTTTACCATGAAGAGGGGGGATGCCGGCAGCTGGAATTCTAGCTGGAAAAGGAGCAAACATTGGAAACCTATTCTGCACTGCTCCAAAAGTCCTGAAACTCCACGAAACATATTTTTGGATTTATTAAGAATTATTGAGCAGAAGAAGTACACCAGGGGGCCCACATCCTGTCCAGGAGGGTGCCTGGGCCCCCTGGTGGCCCTCCGGTGTCCATCTTCTGCTATATGAGGGCTTTTACCCTGGAAAAAATTGTGGGCAAGCTTACGAGACGAAACTCCGCCGCCACGAGGCGGAACCTTAGCAGAACCAATCTAGAGCTCCGGTGGAGCTGTTCTGTCGGGGACACTTCCCTCCGGGAGGGGGAAATCATCACCAACGATCCTCTCATCGGGAGGGGGTCAATCTCCATCAACATCTTCACCAGCACCATCTCTTCTCAAAACCCTAGTTCATCTCTTGTATCCAATCTTGTATCAAAACCACAAATTGGTACATGTGGGTTGCTAGTAGTGTTGATTACTCCTTGTAGTTGATGCTAATTGGTTTACTTGGTGGAAGATCATATGTTCAGATCCTTAATGCATATTATCACTCCTCTGATTACGAACATGAATATGCTTTGTGACTAGTTACGTTTGTTCCTGAGGACATGGGTGAAGTCTTGCTATTAGTAGTCATGTGAATTTGGTATTCGTTCGATATTTTGATGAGATGTATGTTGTCTTTTCCTCTAGTGGTGTTATGTGAACGTCGACTACATGACACTTCACCATTATTTGGGCCTAGAGGAAGGCATAGGCAAGTAATAAGTAGATGATGGGTTGCTAGAGTGACAGAAGCTTAAACCCTAGTTTATGCGTTGCTTCGTTAGGGGCTGATTTGGATCCATATGTTTAATGTTGTGGTTAGGTTTACCTTAATACTTCTTTTGTAGTTGTGGACGCTTGCAATAGGGGTTAATCATAAGTGGGATGCTTGTCCAAGTAAGGGCAGTACCCAAGCACCGGTCCACCCACATATCAAATTATCAAAGTACCAAACTTGAATCATATGAACGTGATGAAAACTAGCTTGACGATAATTCCCATGTGTCCTCGGGAGCTCCTTTCTCATTATTAGAAATTCTCCAGGCTTATCCTTTGCTACATAAAGGATTGGGCCACCTTGCTGCACTTTATTTACTTTGTTTACTTGTTACTCGTTACTATTTATCTTATCACAAAACTACCTATCACCTACAATTTCAGTGCTTGCAGAGAAAACCTTACTGAAAACCGCTTATCATTTCCTTCTGCTCCTCGTTGGGTTCGACACTCTTACTTATTGAAAGGACTACGATAGATCCCCTACACTTGTGGGTCATCACCTACTAGTTTCTTTTGTTGAGCTTTCATACATTTATAGCTCTAGTGCATCCGTTGCATGGCAATCCCTACTCCTCATGTTGACATCAATTGATGGGCATCTCCATAGCCCGTTGATTATCCTCGGCAATGTGAGACTTTCTCCTTTTTTGTCTTCTCCACACAATCCCCATCATCATATTCTATTCCACCCATAGTGCTATATCCATGGCTCACGCTCATTTATTGCGTGAAAGTTGAAAATGTTTGAGATTATTTAAGTACGAAACAATTGCTTGGCTGGTCATCGAGGGTGTATAAGATGGGAGCATTTTTGTGTGACGAAAATGAAGCATAGCCTAACTATATGATTTTGTAGGGATGAACTTTCTTTAGCCATGTTATTTTGAGAAGACATGATTGCTTTGATTAGTATGCTTGAAGTATTACTATTTCTTATGTCAATATAAACTTTTGTTTTGAATCATTTGGATCTGAACATTTATGCCACAATAAAGAAAATTACATTGAGAATTATGCTAGGTAGCATTCCACATCAAAAATTCTGTTTTTATCATTTACCTAGTCGAGGACGAGCAGGAATTAAGCTTGGGGATGTTTGATACGTCTCCAACGTATCTATAATTTTTTATTGTTCCATGCTATTATATTACCCGTTTTGGATGTTATGGGCTTTATTTTACACATTTATATCATTTTTGGGACTAACCTACTAACCGGAGGCCCAGCCCGTATTGCTATTTTTTTGCCTATTTCAGTGTTTCGAAGAAAAGGAATATCAAACGGAGTCCAAATGGAATGAAACCTTCGGGAGCGTGATTTTTGGAACAAACGTGATCCAGAGGACTTGATACGTCCTCCCTACTAGGCGCGCCCCCCTATCTCGTGGGCCCCTCGGGCGTCCACCGACGTACTTCTTCCTCCTATATATATCCACGTACCCGAGAACATCCAAGGGGACAACAAAAACCTAGTTCCACCGCCGTAACCTTCTGTATCCGCGAGATCCCATCTTATAGCCTTCGCCGGTGCTCCGCCGGAGGGGGGAATCGACCACGGAGGGCTTCTACATCAACACCATAGCCCCTCCGATGAGTTGTGAGTAGTTTACCACAGACGTTCGGGTCCATAGTTATTAGTTAGATGGCTTCTTCTCTCTTTTTGGATCTCAATACCATGTTCTCCTCTATCTTCTTGGAGATCTATTCAATGTAACTCTTTTTGCGGTGTGTTTGTCGAGATCCAATGAATTGTGGGTTTATGATCAAGTTTATCTATGAGAAATATTTGAATCTCCTCTGAATTATTTTATGTGTGATTAAGTTATCTTTGCAAGTCTCTTTGAATTATCAATTTGGTTTGGCCTACTAGATTGATCTTTCTTGCAATGGGAGAAGTGCTTAGCTTTGGGTTCATTCTTGCGGTGTCCTTTCCCAGTGACAGCAGGGGCAGCAAGGCATGTATTGTATTGTTGCCATCGAGGATAAAAATATGGGGTTTATATCATATTGCATGAGTTTATCCCTCTACTCATGTCATCTTTCTTAATGCGTTACTCTGTTCTTTATGAACTTAATACTCTAGATGCATGCTGGATAGCGGTTGATGTGTGGAGTAATAGTAGTCGATGCAGGCAGGAGTCGGTCTACTTGTCACGGACGTGATGCCTATATACATGATCATGCCTAGATAATCTCATAATTATTCGCTTTTCTATCAATTGCTCGACAGTAATTTGTTCACCCACCGTAATACTTATGCTATCTTGAGAGAAGCCACTAGTGAAACCTATGGCCCCCGGGTCTATCTTTTATTATATAAGCTTTCAATCTACTTTTATTTGCATCTTTACTTTTCCAATCTATATCATAAAATACCAAAAATATATTTATCTTATCATATTATCTCTATCAAATCTCACTTTTGCAAGTGGCCGTGAAGGGATTGACAACCCCTTTATTGCGTTGGTTGCGAGTTCTTTGTTTGTTTGTGTAGGTGCGTGGGACTTTTGAGGAGCCTCCTACTGGATTGATACCTTGGTTCTCAAAAACCGAGGAAAATACTTATGCTACTATTGTTGCATCACCCTTTCCTCTTCAAGGAAAACCAACACAACCTCAAGACGTAGTAGGGTCGTACTGGCCAACTTCCTCTTTTTACCCCCCCCCCCCAACCATCATCCTCCTAAATATACAATTACATCCATCACTAGTAATTACGAAAGCCAATTGAAAATTTAGATCTGCACACATGACACATTGATCATAGGGCTAATATACTCTCAATATACTATGATCCTATTTCCATTTTCCATTGTCATGCACACACGTTGAACAACAGAGCTAATATAACTACATATTGTGGACAAATTTTATATACTAATGAATAAAGTAACTTCTTAATCAATGGATTCCATTTGGGCAAATTACATTCAAAACCCCAATCTAAGCAGCATTCAAAAACAAATCTAATAGGGACCCAATCTAATAAGCATACATGTCTATAGCATTAAAACCCCAATCTGTGAGCATTAAAAACAAATCTAATAAGCATACATGTGTGTAGCATTGAAGCACAGAGATCCCTATCTCTCATACAGATCTATCTAGCATTTTTGCAACGAATTTACCCAACAAACCCTAGTACAAAAACCCCCATCCCCCCCAATATAGAAAACCCCGGCCCATCCGTCAAACCAACTACTCTAACCATCTGAACTATCGTATGAATCACAATCTAACGAATGCAACTAGGGAGCAACTAACTCTACAAGCTAATATCCTAAAGCAAGTGCAAATACCTCCTGCTCCTCGCCAGGCTGCGCATCGAGGGTATCGGGATGGATTGCACCGCTCGACACCGTCACCTTATGCAGCACTGAGGCGGAGCCCGCCACCTCCTTATTCACATCTGCAGTGGTTGCAAGTTCCCCTACACCACCATGGACGCCGCCGACATTCGCGGTCACCGCGCCCTGTAACTCCACCACATCTCCGGTCGCTGTGCCAGCGTCGCCATGAGCTTCGGCCATCGGACAAATGGAGGCGATGAAGGTGAGGAAGAGGATGCGGTGGGGGAGAGCGAGATGGTGCGGTGGAGGCAGTGGAGGAGAGCGAGACGACGCCAGTGAGGGAAAGGAAGGCGATGCGGCAGGGAGGGGATTTGAGGGAAAATGGTAGGGACGATTGAAGTGGTTGACCCTCTTTATACGATGGGACATTTCGGGCATGCCCAATGAACACGTGTTACCCCACGACCGTGGTCAGTTGCATGTGCCCACGTATACGAATACCATTGTACGGTCAGCATATGAAACCACTATACAGGTAAACAGTCAAAGGTGGACTCGGCCCTACGCGGCCCCACTCGTCAGAGTTAACGGTCAAAGGCATTGACCCGACGTCAACGTCTGTTGTAACCTGTTATGAGGGTTTCAGGCAAGGGAGTGGGAAAAAGTGAGCAAAAGAAAAAATCGTTTGGATGAATGAGTACAACTAACGAACCAGGGGCACAGAAATAAAAATCCCAAGTTTTAAACCATGAGTAGGACAATTTCTTAGCATCAATTTCATTCTTTCCCAAGATTGTGCAACATCTTCATGCTCAAGTTGCTTAAAATTCATGATCTAAGTTCTGAGGGAAATAATTTTTGTGGGCAGAAAATACTTAGTAATAAAAGCATCTTTGCACTTATCCCAAGAATCAGTACTATTCCGAGGCAAAGAAGAAAACCAAATTTTTGCATGATCCCTCAAAGAGAAAGGAAATAATTTCAATTTCACAATATCATTGTCCACATCTTTTTCTTTTGCATATCACACAATTTTACGAATATGTTTAGATGGGATGCGACATCCTCATTAGGAGTACCGGAAAATTGATCTTTCATCACAAGATTCAGCAAAGCATCATTAATATCACAAGACTTCGCACTAGTGGCGGGAGGAGCAATCGGGGTGCTAATAAAATCATTATTATTGGTATTGGAAAAATCACACGATTTGGAATTTTCTTTAGACATCGAATTATGCAAACAAGAATGCAAGCAAAAAAGATAGATCTGGCAAGAAAACGGTGAATGAAAAAGAAGGTGAATAAAAAGTCAATTTTTTGTGAAGTGGTGGAGATGAAAACGAGAGGCAAATGAAAAATAATATAAATTGCAAGGAGATGAGACCTGTGATTAGGAACCTGATAGATGTTGATGATGTCTCCGCGACAACGGCGCCATAAATTCCTTTGGCATGGCTAGACTGCGTCGGTACTTCCCCAAAGAGGAAGGGATGATGCAACACATCCACAGTAAGTATTTCCCTCAGTTGTGAAACCAAGGTATCAATCCAATAGGAGAACCAAGCAACACTATGTAAATGGTACCTCCACACAAAGAATAAATACTTGGAACCCGACCCGTAAGAGGGGTTGTCAATCCCTTCTCGGTAAAAAGATAGATAAATTTGTGATAGATTGGGTAAATAGATCTCGATAAAACGCAAAATAAAATAAATAAATAAAAAGTGTAGCAAGGTATTTTTGGGTTTGGAACAATAGATCTGAAAACAAATGCGGCAAAAATAGGTCAAAAAGCAAATATGATAAAAGATAGACCCGGGGGTCGTAGATTTCACTAGTGGCTTCTCTCGAGGAAATAGCGCACGGTGGGTAAACAAATTACTGTTGGGCAATTGATGGAAGAACAAATAATTATGAAGACATCCAAGACAATGATCAATATATCGGCATCATGTCCAAGATTAGTAGATTGACTCCTGCCTGCATCTAGTACTATTACTCCGCATATCGACCGCTATCCAGCATGCATCTAGTGTATTAAGTTCATGGATAAACACAGTAATGCAATAAGAACGATGACATGATGTAGACAAGATCTATTTATGTAGAAATAGCTCTCATCTTGTTATCCTTAATAGCAACGATACATGTGTGCCTTGCTGCCCCTTCTGTCACTGGGAGAGGACACTGCAAGATCGAACCCATCACAAATCATCTCTTCCCATTGCCAAGAAAATCAATCTAGTTGGCCTAACTAAACCAAAGATTCGGAGAAGAAATACGAGGCTATAAATAATCATGCATATAATAGATCAAAGAAGACTCAAATAATATTCATGGATATAGATCTGATCATAAACTCGAACTTCATCGGATCCCAACAAACACGCCGCAAAAAATCATTACATCAAATAGATCTCCAAAAGACCATTGTATTGAGAATCAAAAAGAGAGAAGAAGCCATCTAGCTACTGCCTACGGACCCGTAGGTGGTGAACTACTCACGCATCATCGGAGAAGCACCAATGAGGATGATGAACCCCTCCGTGATCGTGTTCCCCTCCGGTAGAGTGCCGGAATAGGGCTCTAGATTGGATCTCATGCTCTGGAACTTGTGGCGGCTGGAATTATTTTTGGTCAACCCCCCTAGGGTTTCTGAAATATTTGGGAATTTATAGGGCGAAGAGGCGATGCATGAGACCCCCGTGGGCCCGCAATCCACCAGGGCGCCTGGGCTCCTAGGTGTGCCCTGGTGTCTTGTGGTCCCCACGGGCCTCCCCTCTGGTCCTTCCTTGGCCCCCAAGTTGTCTTCTGGTCCAAAATCTCCAAAAAGTTCCGCTGCATTTGGACTCCGTTTGATAGGGATATTCTGCGGAGTAAAAACAAGCAAAAAACAACACCTAGCATTGGGCGCTATGTCAATAGGTTAGTCACAAAAAATGATATAAAGTTGCTATAAAATGATTGTACAACATCCGAGAATGGTAATATAACAACATGAAATAAGCAAAAAATATAGATACGTTGGAGACGTATCGGGAGCCCCCGACAAGTGTTGGAGGGGCCTCATGGCCAAGGGAAGGGGCACACCAGCCCACTCAGCCAAGGGTTTGGTGCGCCCCCTTGCTTGGGAGGCAAGGCTCCTAGGCCCCCCAAACCCTAGGGCGCCTCCCTTGGTGGCCGCCGCCCCACCTAAGGGGAAACCTAGGGCGCACCTGCCCCTCCCTTCCCCTTATATATAGAGGGATAGAGGAAGGGCAACCACACCATCTATGCCACGACGTTGCCCTCCCTCTCTCTCTGCGTTGCTTAATTAGCGAAGCTCTGCTGAGATTGCTCCGCCACGCCGTCGTGCTGCCGGAAACTCGAGCTACTACTTCACCATCGCTCGCTGGATCGAGGAGGTGAAGGCGTCATCAAGCCGTACGTGCGGAGGTGCCGTCCGTTCGACACTTCATCAGGAGTTCGTGGACGGATCGTGATTGGATCGCGAAGACGTTCGATACATCAACTGTGTTTCTTTAGCTTCCGCTTAGCGATCTAAAAGGGTATGTAGATGCAATCTCTCCTCTCGTAGATGTTCATCTCCTAGATTGATTTTGGTGAGCGTAAGAAATATTTTGTTTCCCATGCAACGTTCCCCGTTAGTCCCTCCATTCCTCGTGATAGTGTAAAACCATGCTACTGCCAAAAATGGTTTTACATTATCTCTTGAAAGAAAAAGTCTTACATTTTGAAACGGATGGAGTAGTACTAGTTTACATCATCACCAAGGCTAGCGTGCAGGCAAAGATGACCAGTTTTTTCACGATCTGAAACGTGCACGATTAACCCAACATACGGCCTCCTTTTGGGTGGGCATTTGATCCATCGTCCCTGCGCCGTGCTAGCATCCACGTAAACGAATGGACAAAAAAGAGGAACAAGAAAAACTCTACAGAAAACGTTATCCAAGAAATTTACAAATGACAAAAAATTCGCACCTTGTGCAGCCTCGTTCGCCGCTCCTTGGCCTCTCCTGCCTCCGGGCGGCAAGATCCAAGCCCAAGGCCAGGAGCCGGAGGCATTTCAAGAACAAGAATAAAAATCCGGTCTTTCCTTTCCTCGTGCCGCCGCCGCCAACCCGCATCTACTTCCTCGCCACCGCACCCCACCCCGAGCTGATCGGTGGTTTTGTTCCCTTCCTTCAGCTCTTGTGGATTCAGGCCCCGGTCGATAAAACCGATGCCTCGCTAACCCTAGCGGCCTGTAGCATCCGCCTGCGTGCGTCTTCGGACCTGGGCACGCCGCCATGTCTTGGCTGGAGATGTGGCTGCCGGCCGCGGGCGAGGGGGCGGCGGCGGGGCTGTTCCTCGACGCCGGCGACGCGGCGGCGCACGGCGCGCTCCTCGCGGCCATGCCCGGCTGCTCGGCCTCCTTCGGCGTGCCGCGGCGGCGGCCTGGGAGGGCGCCGCCGGGGTTCCTCTCGATGACGATGTCGGTCAAGGGGGGCAGGGAGTTCGCGCCGGCCCCCGTGGGGCTGCTCACGGGCGGGGACGACAAGGGCGGAGGGGTGGAGGTGGCGGAGGGGCTGGTCGCCGGGAGGGGCGCGGAGGGGGTGGTGCTGGTGGAGGCCGACGGGAAGCTGACGGAGGAGGAGGCTCATTCTGGAGCCGGCGCCATGAACACCACCAAGCATCTCTGGTCTGGGGCCGTCGCTGCCATGGTCTCAAGGTATCGCCACAGTCCCAAGCATTATCAAAGTATGGTTGTTGAAACTCCGAGGTGCATTGTTCGGGTATGCTGAGAAACACCATAGTTATGATGCAGTTAAATCGAATAAACTTGCAGCAGAACACTGGTCCCAAATACCATAGCTATAGCCTATAATGCCGTTCCCTTTCTGGTCAAATGAATTGAACTTGATAGGATCGGCAAATGCAGCGCACTGGTACGAGACTTCGAATCGCATGTCAGACTATCCTCTTTCGGTTAGGTTCATCGCTTCCGTTTTAACACCACGGGAGTGGCATAAAACGTGGGTGTCAGATAATTATATTTTCACAAACGTGCCTGGAATCTGTTATGTTTCAAACAGCAACAACAACAACATAGCTTGTCAGTCCCAAACAAGGTGAAGTAGGCTAGAGTTGAAACCTATAAGATCTCGAAACCAAGTCATGGTTCTGGCACGTGGATAGCTAACTTCCACGCACCCCTATCAATGGCTACTTCTTTGGTGATATTCAGTACTTCAGATCTCTCTTTACGGACTCCTTGCATCTCAATTTTGGTCTACCGGAACCTGTTTTTTTTTTATTAAGAAATCTCCAAGATAGATCGAAAGACCACTATTTACAAACACCCGCCAACAACGAAGCCAAAAAAGAAGAAGAAGAAAAAACGTCCTCAGCAAACTGACCTAGGGGCCCTAGCTAGCCTGGACCTACAACAGCATGGGAAACAAAAGATTCGTTTCTGATACTAACGAGTTTAAACCAAGCTGTGTGTTGTAAGCTCAGGTTCAGGTGTACTTGGAGAGTTCTGGTTGCCATTGAATGAAATTGATTGGAAAGTTTGTTAGCAAGCAGCATCTACTACCTTTATTAGGATTTTAGCCTTTTATTTTTCCTACCGCTTAGTTTTTGTGATAAATGGACTATGACATAAGTTGGTTGCGAATCACGTCATTTCAGATTGTTTTGCCAATTGCTATGAGTGCTTGGACGATTGGCCTTTAGATGCAGCCGACTCTAACAAATTGGCCTTCTGTGGCACGACAATTAACTGCTGTTCTGTCCACTTCATTAAAAGATCTGTTTAGTTGTTTGTTCTGTTGCGCTGGATGCTGGTTTTCTCTTGTTCTGTTATCATAACGGTAGTGGAATCTGATCCTGTTTTGGATCGTATGGGTGAAAAAAAACAATCAAGTGCTATACTGTCCACTTCATTAAAACTTGTCGTCTTGGGTCATGCGTGCACGTGAAGTCAAACTTTTGAAACTATAACTTGTTCTTTTCGGTCATACGTGTACGCGAAGTCAAATTTCCGAAACTTTTGAGTACCGTGATCCTTTGTGTAGATTTCACTTGAAAAGTGTTTTCATAACAGTGCCAGTTTAATGAATATACTGAAATAGAAACTTGCGGTCGAAATTGTGCTTTATAGACGTTATCGATGTTCGAAATGACAAGCTTTACAGAACTGATGGTAGTACGTCATAAGTAGCATTTGGACATTCTAAGTTTTTGTGGGCATGCAAGCTATGCAGTTAAGAAGTAATTTTACATCAAAAGGCATGAGGTAAGCCTGAAGTTGAGGCAGCAAGAGCTGTGTCTTGTTTGATCTATCAGGGGAAACTACATCCATTTCTTACGGCAGCCAAAATAGAGCCATGATCTTAGAAATAGGAAAGGTAATATCACTTAGGTTAAGATCAATGTTACTAGGTTGACTGCATGGAATTGCAATCGGTGTGTGATTCTACACAAATTTCAAAATTTGTGGTTTCTGCAGCTTTTAGGGAGCAAATCAGAGCTCATTAATGCTGTGGCTTCAGCAATTAGCATAGTTTACGGCCTGGCCAGCCCACTTGCTGAAGAGAACATTATGTCAGAGATAAATACACTATTACATATAGCGAAACGAATTTGTTAGAATTTCCTATTTAGGGTTGCTGATTGCTCACTAAATTTGGAGATATACTTAGCTCGAGAACACAATGTAATATAGAGCTGACCAGTAGTGACAGCAGAAGCTAGAGACAACAGAGGCAATAGTTTAGCCTTTCTCTTGCCCACATAACGCTGTGGATTGTTGTGGCGGTGTGCCTTGGCCCCTAGCAGCATCATTGCGCTACCACAAAGAAAGAACATCGGCTACTTTGTTAGGTACTGCTATGTTACGGCCAGCTGGCTACACAAGAAGCAGCATCAGGCTAACCACAGGGGTGCTTCACGTATGGAAGGTAGGATTTAGAAATTATTGTTTTCGTTATTAAATCTATCTTGCCTATTAGAAGGATGGAATGCCTTCTTTATAAGCATAAGGAGTAAACAAAGTCAGTGGTCTATACTCTTTTGCTATGATCTTCCTTGACCTGCTAGTCTAGATCCTTTTCCCCCCAAATTAGTGGCCTCCTTCACCTATTGCTGTTCTGCTTCAAGTCGTCGCTGCCCGACCCCCCTCTGCCTCTAAGATGGGTTTTTATCCGGTTGAAAACTAGGTTCACAGCAGTCGAATTGCTTCTTCTAGGTGCAACACATTGGCAGTTAATACGGTTAGCTTGTGTACATAGTACTGTGTAGTAGCATTTGTTTGATATTGAACAATGATTAAGGAGGCTTGAAGGATATTGTTCTGGGTTACCCTTCTAGCTGCCAAAATCCACTTCTATCAGGTTCTTGAGTTTATAGAAGAGCTGTAACTTCTCTTTTCTGCCCTGTGGGCTGACCTTGCGCAAATGGTCTCTTAGAATCTCAAGGACCTGATAGAGATGGATTGTGGTAGTTATGGGGGTATGTTGGCTCCGACCCCCAGCACACCCAGCACAATGTCCTTCAAGCCTCTTCATTCAATAGCTAAACGATGCTACTGCACATTACTATGTACACAGATCATCGTACTAACTTTTAATAGCCCCTGGCCTCTCTTGAGCATTTATCTGTATTTGCTACTTATTTTAGATGTCTGTCTTGGTGAGTTGGTGTAATTGGACTCTGCCATCTATTTTGTTCTGCTCCAAGCCTCCAAGAAAGATCTGGACCTTCATCCACAAACTACATTCCAAGCTATTTACTTGATATGACATGCCTACTATGTCACTGTTCTATCTTAACAGAAAATACACCCTTACGTTCCCTGTTCCTCTTTTTTTTTTGGAATCCTGCAAATTAGGGATGCTATTTTCTGCCCGCTTTCAATGTATTATGTGTACGCAGTTACTTTCTGATGCTGCTGGAAGCCTAGAACGTATAAACTTAAACATGAATGCAAATAAAGACAAACCTGAAACTAAGGGCGTCTCCAAAGCGGACCCTCAAACCGCCTGCATCCTTCCGGACCGACCTGTATGGACACAGTTTGCCGTCCAATGCGGTACCTCATCGATCCGCCGACGCGTCCGGACGTCCGTTTTCCTGCAAACCGGAACCAAACCAGGGGGAGCTTTGCGGGAGTCCGGACATACTTCTGGCCAATCAAAAGCCACCATGTGCCCTCTCTCTGCCCGGATGACAGAAGGCCGCTGCTGGCTAAGTAATTAATTTGGCGGAAGCTAGCATGTTTAAAGGCAGCATTTGGCGGAAGCATGTCTAAAAATGACCATGCATTTGGCAAAAGGTGTTCTCTTGCCAAATGGCAAGGGGATTAGTAGGCCATGGCAAAAAAGCTACTAATCACGTACAGTAAGTAGCTAGCTAAAAGCCGGAAGCAGGCTACCATTCTATTTGGCGGATGGCGGAAGCAGGCTAAAAGTGATTAGTGAAACATTTCATTACTTTGGCGGATGGCGGAAGCAAGCTACTAAAAAGCCACTAATCACATAGCTAACCATACTAGATTTGGCGGAAGTTAGCCTTCTGCCAACAAAAAAGTTACATCACAAAGTTTTTTCAAACATGTAATATGATTTGGTGGAAGGCTATTTAGCTGAGTCTGCTATTTGGTGGAAGGTTAGCGAAAGACGTTTTTTAAAAGTTATAGAGGCGGAGATATAAGATATAGGATTTTGGATGGCCGGCTCCCGCGTCAGTGTCCGCAGACTGGTCCCCACCAGTCTGCAGACGGATACGGTGTCCGCCTGTCCGGTTTGAGGATCAGTGTTGGAGATGCCCTAAACCACCTCCTGGCTAGTTTCAGGGGGTAGTCCAGGATGGAATTTTGATTGTGATAATTAATATGTGAGTCTGTATTTCCATTTCTGCTGCTTTAAGTATTGAATATTTCTTCCCTAATTTGTATATCTCGTGTAGAACAGTTGTTGCTCCTCTTGAAAGGCTAAAGTTGGAGTATATAGTTCGTGGTGAGCAGAGGAATCTGTTTGAGCTTATCCAAGCGATTGCAACAACGGAAGGGCTGAAAGGCTTTTGGAAAGGGAATTTGGTCAATATCCTCCGTACTGCTCCATTCAAGGCGGTGAACTTCTATGCATATGACAGTTACAGAAAGCAACTTCTCAAATGGTCTGGTAACGAAGAAACAACCAATCTTGAGAGATTTATTGCTGGTGCTTCTGCTGGTGTTACAGCAACGATAATGTGTATACCCATGGATACGGTATGTTCTCTTGGGTTCTGAATTATCTCACTTTCTTGTGCCATCATTAATTGCTAAGTACTGTCTGGATTAACCTGTTGATTGCAGATTAGGACAAAGATGGTAGCTCCTGGTGGTGAAGCATTAGGTGGGGTTATTGGTGTTGCCCGCCACATGATCCAGACTGAAGGGTTGTTCTCACTGTACAAGGGATTAGTGCCTTCTCTTATTAGCATGGCACCCTCTGGCGCTGTATTCTACGGGGTGTATGACATACTGAAGATGGCTTATCTGCATTCCCCCGAAGGAAAGAGGAGGATATCAATGATGAAACAACAAGGTCAAGAGGCAAATGCATTAGATCAGCTTGAGTTGGGCACTGTTAGGACCTTACTCTATGGGGCTATCGCTGGATGCTGTGCTGAGGCAGCCACATACCCTTTTGAAGTAGTTAGGAGACAGCTACAGTTGCAAGTCAAAGCAACAAAGATGAATGCACTCGCAACATGCCTAAAAATTGTTGATAAAGGTGGAGTACCAGCACTCTACGTTGGCTTGATCCCCAGCTTGTTACAGGTACATGTTTCTTCCAGAAAAAAAACCATTTGCACATTCAGGGTTAGCTTTATCAATGCATCCATCTGATTTCGGATTTAGTTATCAGCTTTGAGCCCTAGCTCATGGTTTCCCATGTAATGTCAGCAGATCTCAGTGAAATTATTTAATAGATAATGGTATTCTAGTGGTTCTGATTTCCCTATGAAAGGGGCAACCAAATCTAGTGTGTGGCTAGGATATTCGGTAACTTAGATCTGTCTATGTTTGTTATCCTGACTATTTGTGTCATTCAACTTTGCATGCTAGTTTTGTTTTGGATTGTCTGGTGTAACCAAGCCTAACGTGTGCCTAGGTTATTCAGTAACTTAGATCTGCCTATGTTCGTTATCCTGACTATTTGGGTCATTCAACTTTGCATGCTAGTTCTGTTTCCGATTGTCTGATGTAACCAAGCCTAACGTGTGCCTAGGTTATTGGGTAACTTAGACCTACATATATCTGTTAACCTTAGTATCTGTGGTATTCAACTTCACATGCTAATTTTGTTTTGGATTATCTGATGTAACTGATTATCTTTCTCCTCTTCTTCAGGTTCTGCCATCGGCATCTATCAGCTATTTTGTATACGAGCTAATGAAGATAGTCCTGAAAGTGGAATGAGTGCAAGTTGATTCTTTGTGCCAACATAGCAAGTTCAGGTGGCTCAGCTGACATTACCTTGGTAAAAGTTGCAAGCAATCGTCGATTTATCAGTGCATCTAGCACATTTTCTTTTTTCTGGTAGGCTTACTTCACGAAAGCTTCAGAGGCTGTGAATGTAGCTTCATTTTGGTCAAGGCATTATTCATTTGAAGCTTGGCGTCACAGTATTCTTGTGCGCGAGGTCACCCGTGCCTCTTTTCTCTTGCTCATCTATAGCCAGATTGAGCTTGTGCCCGAGTGAAAACATTTGGCCTTCAAATTTCAGTTAACAAGGTTTCAAATTTTAATGCTTGATGTATGGATGCATGCATGTCTGCAAGCCGGAATGGTTTTGTTTGGTACAGGCTCTTGAGAAGTGATGTTGGCCTCAAATTTTAATGCTTGATGTATGGATGCATGCATATCCTGCTTTCTTTAGACTTGCACTGGCTCACTGCTTGTTAATGATTTTACCTCCATTTCGATGATCCATTTTCCATTTGGTCTATTATGTGAAGATGCACACAATGTTTAGGCCCTTTTGGTTCTAGGAATTGAACAAAGGGAAAATGTAGGAATTTTTGTTTATCTCGGTTGCAAAGGAAAATCACGGCTACATGAACTGAAACCATGAATTTGTAATAGCAGTTGTCCCGTTGCACATGACAAATGCCATAACTGCTCTACAGTATATATCCATGAAATATAAAAGCTCAGGGTCTTTAGAAAACAAATACTCCCTGCGTAACTAAGTATAAGACGCTTTTGCAGTTTAAATTGAACTGCAAAAACGCCTTGTATTTAGCTAGGGAGGGAGTAACACTCTGATTATGGCTTCATTTCGAAGGAATAAAACATTGTGTTTCTCAGTATCTAATTACGGTAATAACTTTCCCAGCCAGCGAAATTAGTTCTGCTCCGGTGTTTTGCTCACTGTGCTGGAATCGGCCTTGTAGTACGGTACGGTCAGCCGACCTCCCGGTTCTTCTTGACGTCGGTCAGCTGCTTTGGTGCGGCCCAGTTGCTTCATGGTACGTACTAGCACACAGTGGAAGAGGAAGCCACGGGTGCGAGCGAGATGGATGTGAATTGGCTTGTTGATTGTATCTAAACAGGCCTGTGATTGTTGCAATAATGGGTAGGGTAGGGGATACTGTCTACAGTTGCTCTGGCCTTGGCGGCAGCACGCACGTCGGCATGGCCGCTGCCGCTGCACCCGTTCCGTTGTGACGGAAGCTTCATCGTACCAGCAGGCAGCAGACCCGTTCCGATGGATCCTCTCCCGAGGCCGCCCTGGTGACTGTGACTGTGAGTGTGAGGTGAGCACTCTAAAACTAAAAGTTGCCGCTGATTACTTGGTTGCCTGTTGTTGATCGGCCAACACAGAGCACATGGCGCCTGCCGGCCGGTAGCAGCGACGTCTCCGCGCGCTCGGCTTCGACTTCGACTTCGTGGACACCTGTGCGCCTGGGGAGCGGAGGCCTGTCCATGTCTCCATGACAAGCAGTAGCGATGGATCCACCTTTTTGTGCATCTTGCGCTCAACAAGAGCGGTGGCCGGTGGATCTGTCTATCGTCTATCCACGGTCGATCTCTGCGTATGCCTCCGGTGATCAAGGATCAGCGTTCCTACTATCTGCGATTATTCAATGCGTGATTCCGCATCAGAGTTGTTGGCCGGGGTATCCGGGCGTGCGTGGGATGCATGCTTGAGCTGGAAAGCCGAGCTGGTTCAGGGTCAGGGGTTAGGTGCAAAGCCGCTACCGCTAGCTGCAAGACTCCATGTAGATGTAGACTGATGGAGGGCACGATCGATGATGCTTAAGTTAATTATATCTTTTACTACCATCCTGCGAATTTTCTAAGGAGCAAGCAGTGGATAGCTCGGTGAGCGCGGGCTGCAATCATGCGCGCGCGCGCGTGCCAAAGCCAGACCACGGTTGGGAGACGGGCTAGCACGCCGTGATCAGAGCGACCGGGACGTGTGGTCACTTGGCTCCGGCTCCGTGGAGGTCAATTATTATCTCTTCTTCTGCCCCATGCAGGAGCCAGGAGACTTGAAGCATTTGCCACGATCATCACTTCTTTCAGGCTAAGCGTTAGTGCGTGGCATAGAAAAGAATATCAGCATCGATTTTGGGCTGAGAGAGAGTAGTCATCAGAAATCCAAAAGGGGAGAAGAGGACTAGTCATGAGCGACAACGAGGCGTACGCGAGACGGCGGGGAGCGCGCCCACGAGCCGAGGCCGAGAGGGACAGCGACAGGGACGGACGGCCCGGGGGAGCTCTCAACGGACGGGCGCGCGAGGGCGACGGCGACGGATAACGACCGCCCTGCTCCCCTCCCCCGTCGCCCGCCAGAGCTTGGACGCGCGAGAAGGGCTCCTTCGGGGTGGGATCGTACGCGGAGACAGAGCATCATTCTCTTCTCCGCGAATCGAATCTTTCTTGGATTGGATCAGGGCGACCGTCGCGCGCGCGGCACTCATCGCTTTCCCTGCTCTTTCCGTCCTTTCCCCTGGAGTGGTGGCGGTAGGAGCTGCGGGGCGTGGTGGCGGTGCGCGGTGCGTGGTTCGGAGCACGACAACGTTGGAGCAACACATGCCGATTTATACCTGTCCAGATTCTTTGCGAAAATTCTCCATTTCTTCGGCACAATTAGAGCAACTCCAACGCGCCGATCTAAACGGATGGTCCTTTTTTGTTTGTTTGGGTCGTCCGCTCGTCCGGCATCCGCCCTGTTTGAGATTTGGGTCGGCAGTGCGTCCAACGCACCAACCCATATGTGCCAGCATGGCCGGCTGACCGCCTTTTCTTAATAAATAGCTCAATTTTTGCATTGTTTACTTTTGCATTCAAACATATAGTCCACAACCAAATAAATATCATAGTTTCAATCGAGTAAAATAGCATAGTTTTGCAAGTCGAATAAAAGTAAAAATGTCTCACGTAATTGTGCAAGCCGAATAAAAAAGATACATCTATTGATTGCCAACATGAGCCCACATATACTCAACCAAATCACTTTGCAGTTGCACATGAGTTTCCCAATCACGCAGATCATGATGAAATTAGGTGAACTGTTCAAACGTTGCCACTCCTCCATGCTCAGTCACAACATTCTCATCCTGGAACTAAAACCCTGATACGTCTCCAACGTATTTATAATTTTTTATTGTTCCATGTTATTATATTATCCGTTTTGGATGTTTTATATGCATTTATATGCTATTTTATATTATTTTTGGGACTAACCTATTAACCTAGAGTCCAGTGTCAGTTTTCTGTTTTTCCCTTGTTTTTGAGTTTTACACAAAAGAAATACCAAACGGAGTCCAAATGACATGAAAATTTACGCTGGTTTTTTATGGACCAAAAGAAGTCCCCGAAGCAAAAGAGTTGGGCCAGAAGAGCCACGAGGCCTCCACAAGGGTGGAGGGCGCCCCCCTAGGGCGCGCCCTCCGGTATTGTGGGCTCCTCCTAACTTCTTCTCGACGCCAAAAATTTCTATAAATATACAACCCCCCTGAAATAAATCTAGATCGTGAGTTCCGCCGCCGCAACCTCTGTAGCCACGAAAAACCAATCGGGACCCCATTCTGGCACCCTACCGGAGGGGGAAACCATCACCGGTGGCCATCTTCATCATCCCGGCACTCTCCATGACGAGGAGGGAGTAGTTCACCCTCGGGACTGAGGGTATGTACCACTAGCTATGTGTTTGATCTCTCTCTCTCTCTCTCTCTCTCTCTCTCTCTCGTGTTCTTGATTTGGCACGATCTTGATGTATCGCGAGCCTTGTTATTATAGTTGGATCTTATGATGTTTCTCCCCCTCTACCTTCTTGTAATGGATTGAATTTTTCCTTTCAAGTTATCTTATCGGATTGAGTCTTTAAGGATTTGAGAACACTTAATGTATGTCTTGCATGTGCTTATCTGTGTTGACAATGGGATATTCACGTGATCCACTTGATGTATGTTTTGGTGATCAACTTGCGGGTTATGTGACCTTGTGATCTTATGCATAGGGGTTGGCACACGTTTTCGTCTTGACTCTCCGGTAGAAATTTTGGGGCACTCTTCGAAGTTCTTTGTGTTGGTTAAAATAGATGAATCTGAAATTATGTGATGCATATCGTATAATCAAACCCGCGATACTTGTGGTGATATTGGAGTATCTAGGTGACATTAGGATTTTGGTTGATATGTGTCTTAAGGTGTTATTTTAGTACGAACTCAAGGGTTGTTTGTGACACTTATAGGAATAGCCCAACAGATCGATCAGAAAGAATGACTTTCGTACCCTACAATAATATATTCATTTGTTCTCCGCAGTTAGTGACTTTGGAGTGATTCTTTGTTGCACGTTGAGGGATTGTTATATGATCCAATTCTGTTATAATTGTTGAGAGAACTTGCACTAGTGAAAGTATGAACCCTAGGCCTTATTTCCAAACATTGCAATACCGTTTTCGCTCACTTTTGTTACTAGTTACCTTGTTATTTTTATATTTTCAGATTACAAAAACTATATCTACCATCCATATTGCACTTGTATCACCATCTCTTCGCCAAACTAGTGCACCTATACAATTTACCATTGTATTGCGTGTGTTGGGGACACAAGAGACTCTTTGTTATTTGGTTGCAGGGTTGTTTGAGAGAGACCATCTTCATCCTACGCCTCCCACGGATTGATAAATCTTAGGTCATCCACTTGAGGGAAATTTGCTACTGTCCTACAAAACTCTGCACTTGGAGTCCCATCAACGTCTACAAGGAATAAGTTGTGTAGTAGACATCAAGCTCTTTTCTGGCGCCGTTGCCGGGGAGGTGAGTGCTTGAAGGTATATCTTTAGATCTTGCAATCGAATCT
Organism: Triticum aestivum; assembly: GCF_018294505.1. Lineage (NCBI taxonomy): Eukaryota > Viridiplantae > Streptophyta > Magnoliopsida > Poales > Poaceae > Triticum > Triticum aestivum. The sequence goes on along the minus strand of NC_057804.1, from coordinate 594,449,823 downwards.
TTTAGTTTCTTGTTTTATCACTAGTTTAGCTTATAAAAGAAAACAAAAAAATTGAATTGAGGTTGCCTCATATGCTTTATCTTTTTAATGTCTTTCATGAAAATAAGGATTCCGATAATTGTGCTCAATTGCTAGAAGAAGAAGTTTATAAAATGTTTGGCACTAAATCTTTGTATGATGAGCATGATTGCAATGTTGTTAGTATGAATTTCTTGAATATCTATTATGCTAATGATATGCAAAGCTACAAGCTTGGGGATGCTATGTTTGATGAAGATGATATTTTTTGTCCCCCAAGTTTTGATGAGAAAATTTATTATGATGAAATCATGCCTCCTATTTATGATGATTATATTGATCAAAGTGGATTTGGAGAGGTCATGACTTTATTTAGTGGTGAATCCACTATCTCGGAAGTGGTTCCAATTGATTATGAGAACAAAGTTGCTATCTATGATGATTATGGAGATGACATGTATGCTATAAAGAATATTGATAACCATGAAACTTGTCATCATGATTTTAATTTTCAATTCAATTATGCCTCACATGATAGTTATTTCATTGAATTTGCTCTCACTATAATGAATGAGAAGAAATTTTCTTATGTGGAGAGTAATAAAAATTCTATGCTTATGCATCATGAAAAGAGTGCTTTCTGTGATAGTTATATTGTTGAATTCATTCATGATGCTACTGAAAATTATTATGAGATAAGAACACATGCTTTTAAGTATTGCAATAATACCAAGTTTCCTCTCTATGTGCTGAAAGTTTTGAAGTTTTGCTTGTTCTACCTTCCTATGCTAGTTGATTCTTGTTCCCATAAGTTGTTTGCTCACAAAATCCCTATGCATAGGAAGTGGGTTAGACTTAAATGTGCTAGTCATATGCTTCATGATGCTCCCATTATGTTTCAGTTCTTATCTTTTATGTGGGCATCATTGACATCATCTTGCCTAGCTAGAAAGGCATTAAAGAAAAGCGTTTGTTGGGAGACAATCCAATATTTACCCCTACTGTTTTAATGTGTTAACATGATTAAGCTACTGTAGTAATCATGTGTTATAGCTTTTGTTTCAATAAAGTGCCAAGTAAAGCCTTTGGGATAGTGTGGATGATAGTTGACTTGATTTTGTGCAAAAACAGAAACTTTTGCGCTCAGTGCAGGAAATTTGAAAATTCACTGGAACGTGCTTCTGATCTGAATTTTTTACACAAGATTGATATGCAAATTGCCTAGGTTGACCTATTTTTTCAGAATTTTTGGAATTACGGAGGTATGGAAAGTTTTCAGATTACTACAAACTATTCCGTTTTTGACAGATTCTGTTTTCATTGTGTTGTTTGCTTATTTTGATGAATCTATGAGTAGTATCGGAGGGTATGAACTATGGAGAAGTTGTAAGACAGTAGATATAACACCAATATGAATTTATAATGAGTTCACAATAGTACCAAAAGTGGTGATTTTATTTTCTTATACTAAGGAAGCTTACGAGTTTTCTGTTGAGTTTTGTGTTGTGAAGTTTTCAAGTTTTGGGTAAAGATTCGATGGACTATGAAATAAGGAACGGCAAGAGCCTATGCTTGGGGATGCCCAAGGCACCCAAGGTAATATTCGAGGAATACCCAGGCAACTAAGCTTTGGGGATGCCCCGCATGGCATCCCCTCTTTTGTCTTCATCTATCGGTAAATTTACTTGAGGCTATATTTTTATTCACCACATGCTATGTGTTTTGCTTGGAGCATCATATTTTTTGTTTATATTTGGTTGCTTTTATTCAGAGACATGTTTTCTATCTTTTAGTTCAATAAAAAGGTCAAGTATAGCCTTTACCATGCTTATTTTACAAGTCTATAGGTTGCTGCTTGAAAACAGAAAGTTTGCTGTTATGTTTTGAATATTGGGGAATAGTCAGAACATGATAAAATCTTGAAATTTTGACACAATGAGTAACAACAAATTTTCTAAGTGGATTTTTTTGGAATTTTTGGAGTTAGGGAAGTATGATTCCTCTTGCATTCTTTACAGACTATTCTGTTTAGACAGATTGTTGTTATGTTTGCATATGTTTGCTTGTCTAATGATTCTATTCGAGGATGGGAGTATTAAATATGCCGAGGCATTTAGTATGCAAGTTCAAATTATAATGTTAGTGATTTTCTACAGTAGAGAATGATAAGGTTTTGCATGGATTTATACTAACTTATCTCACGAGTTCTTGTTGAGTTTTGTGTGGATAAAGTTTTAAGATTTAGGAAAACCATGATATGAGAGGAACTAAGGAGACACAAAAGCTCAAGCTTGGGGATGCCCAAGGCATCCCTAATTAATATTTCAAGAAGTCTCAAGCATCTAAGCTTGGGGATGCCCCGGTTGGCATCCCACCTTTCTTCTTCAACAACTATCGGTCAGTTTTGGTTGAGCCTAAGTTTTTGCTTCTTCACATGATATGTGCTATCCTTGCAATGCCATTTTATTTTGTTTTGCTTGCTGTTTGAATAATATCCCAAGATCAAAAATTCTTAAATGTTAGAGAATCTTCACATAGTTACGTAATTATTCGACTACTCATTGATCTTCACTTATATCTTTTGCGTTGTGTCCACCTTGGTGGCCTCTCACTCCCCCTCTTTGCCCTATAAATCATCAAATATTCCAAAGACCCTCGCGGAGACCCTAGATCAGAAGTTCTGCCGCCGTAAGCCTCTCTAGCCACAAGAAACTAATCTAGACCCCGTTCCGGCACCCTGCCGGAGGGGTGAATCATCACCGGTGGCCATCTTCATCATCCCAGAGGCCACCATGATGATGAGGGAGTAGTCCACCCTCGGGGCTGAGGGTTTGTACCAGTAGCTATCTTCTTAATCTCTCTCACTCTCTCTCTCTCTCTCTCTTGTGTTCTTGAGATGTCACGATATTGATGTATCACAGGCTTTGTTAATATAGTCGGATTATATGGTGTTTTCCCCTATCTACCTTGTGGTGAATTGAGTTTTCCCTTTGAGATTTCATTTTATCGGATTGAATACTTTTATGGATTTGAGAACACTTGATGTATGTCTTGTTATAAATACCCGTGGTGACAATGCGGTATCGTATTGATTCACTTGATATATGTTTTGGCACTCAACTCGCAGATTCCCGAGGTGACATTGGGGTAATCTATGCATACGAGTTGATGCACGTTCTTGTCTTTGTTTCTCCGGTAGAAATATTGGGGCACTCCTTGAGGTTCTTTGTGTTGGATTGAGTATTATGAATCTGAATTTGCTTTGGTGTTATTTTAGTACGAACTCTTGGATAGATCGGTCAGAAAGAATAGCTTTGAGATGGTTTCGTACCCTACAAACAATTTCTTCTTATGTTCTCTGCTAGATAAGAACTTTGGAGTGATTCTTCATCGCACATGAGGGATGGTTATATGATCCAATTATATTAGCACTGTTGAGAGATTGCACTAGCGAAAGTACGGACGCTAGGCCTTCTTTTCAATCATTGCAATACCGTTTGTGCTTCGTTTTATGAATTGCTACCTTGCTGTTTTTATTTATTTGGGTTATAAAAATATATTTCTACCATCCATATCACACTTTTATCACCATCTCTTCGCCGAACTAGTACACCTATACAATTTTCCATTGTATAGGGTGTGTTGTGGACACAAGAGATTTCTTGTATTTGGTTGCAGGGTTGTTTGAGAGAGACCATCTTCATGCTACGCCTCCTACGGATTGATAAACCTCAGATCATCCACTTGAGGGAAAAATTGCTATTGTCCTATGATGCGTCCATTTTGCATCACGTTTACCTACTGTTATTTATGTTGTTTTATTGCATAATATTGCTTTTCGAGTTATTCTAATGTTTTTTCTCTCATAATATGCAAGGTACACACAAAGGGGAAGAACTCCGACAACTGGAAATCTGGACCTGAAAAAGCTACGTTAGGCTACCTATTCTGCACAACTCCAAATGAGCTGAAACTTCACGATGATTTTTTATGGAATAAATGATAATTACTGGAGCAAATAAGTACCAGAGGGGGGGGCCTCCAGGTGGGCACAACACACCTGGGCGCGCCCTGGTGGGTTGTGCTCACCTTGACCCACCTCTAGTGCCCCTCTTCTGGTACCTAAGTCATTTTGACCTAGAAAAAATGAGGAGAGGACTTTCGGGAGGAAGCTCCGCCATCTCGAGGCGGAACGTGGGCAGGAGCACTTTTTCCCTCCAGCGGAGCGATTCCGCCGGGGGAACTTCCCTCCCGGATGGGGAAATCATCGTCATCATCATCACCAACAACTCTCCCATATGGGGAGGGCAATATCCATCAACATCTTCAACAACACCATGTCCTCTAAAACCCTAGTTCATCTCTTGTGTTCAATCTTTGTACCGGAACTATAGATTGGTGCTTGTGGGTGACTAGTAGTGTTGATTACATCTTGTAGTTGACTACTATATGGTTTATTCGGTGGAAGATTATATGTTCAGATCCATTATGCTATTTAATACCCCTCTGATCTTGAGCATGATTATTATTTGTGAGTAGTTACTTTTGTTCTTGAGGTCACGGGAGAAATCATGTTGCAAGTAATCATGTGCACTTGGTATGTGTTTGATATTTTGATGATATGTATGTTGTGATTCCCTTAATGGTGTCATGTGAACGTTGACTACATGACACTTCACCATATTTGGGCCTAAGGGAATGCATTGTGGAGTAGTTATTAGATGATGGGTTGCGAGAGTGGCAGAAGCTTAAACCCTAGTTTATGCGCTATTCTGTAAGGGACTGATTGGATCCAAAAGTTTAATGCTATGGTTAGAAATTATTCTTAATACTTTTCTCGTAGTTGCGGATGCTTGCGAGGGGGTAATCATATGTAGGAGGTTTGTTCATGTAAGAACAACACCTAAGCACCGGTCCACCCACATACCAAATTATCAAAGTAGCAAAAACAAATCGAGCCAACATGATGAAAGTGACTAGATGAAATTCCCATGTACTCTCAAGAACACTTTGCTTATCATAAGAGACCATTTTTGGCCTGTCCTTTGCCTCAAAATGATTGGGCTACCTTACTGCACTTTTGTTACTACTACCCTTACTTGCTCGTTACAAATTATCTTGCTATCAAACTACTCGGTTACTTACAATTTCAGCACCTGTAGACATTACCTTGCTGAAAACCACTTGTCATTTCCTTCTGCTCCTCGTTGTGTTCGACACTCTTACTTATCGAAAAGGCTACAATTGATCCCATATACTTGTGGATCATTAGGGCTCTTTTTTGGCACCGTTGCTTGGGAGTGAAGCGCTCTTGGTAAGTGGAAATTGGTAAGGCAAAATTATTACTACATGCTGAAATTTATTCTCACTTGTTACTATGGAAAACAATCCTTTGAAGGGTTTGTTTGGGGTATGTTCACCTTGACCGGAACCAAAATTAGTTACCCCTCAACCCACTGCACCTACTGAAAATATTTAATATGAAATTCCTTAGGGTATGGTAGAACAACTGCTAGCTAATCCTTGTGCAGGAGATGGAACCGAACATCCTGATATGCACTTGATATACGTGGATGAAATTTGTAGATTGTTTAAGCTTGCAAGTTTACCCGGAGATGAAGCTAAGAAGAAGGTTTTCCCTTTATCTTTGAAGGGAAAGCCATTGACATGGTATAGGCTATGCGATGATATTGGATCTTGGAACTGAAATCGGTTGAAATTGGAATTCCATAAAAAAAAATTATCCATATGCATCTAGTTCATCATGATCGGAATTATATATATATATATATTTTGGCCTCATGAAGTAGAAAGTATCGCTCTAGCTCTCAAGAGAAATTATTATTCATAACTTTTATGCTCGACTTTCTCATAATGACCAATCCATGCTCGATACTTCTTGTACTGGCTCTTTTATGAAGAAGACTATTGAATTCCGGTGGGATCTTTTAGAAAGAAATAAACGCAACTCTGAAGATTGGGAACTTGACAAAGGTAAAGAGTCAGGTATTGAGCCTAAGTTTGATTGTGTTAAATCTTTTATGAATACCGATGCTTTTCAAAAGTTTAGCACTAAATATGGACTTGACTCTGACATAATAGCTTCCTTTTGTGAATCTTTTGCTACTTATGTTGATCTTCCTAAAGAGAAGTGGTTCAAATATCACCCACCAATTAAAGAAGAAATGAAAGAACCGGTAAAAGCTAAAGAAGAAACTATCATTTATAATGTTGACCTAGTTGTTCCCACTTCTTATATGAAAAAACCACTTTTCCCTATTAGGATGAAGGAACATGCTAAAGTTTCAATTGTGGTCAACAAAAGTTATATTAGAACACCTAAACCAGGTGAACAAATTAAAGTCGAGCCTAGTGTTGCTATGGTTAAAGACATCTTGGTTGATAATATTGATGGGCATGTTATTTACTTCTGTGCTGAAGCTGCTAGAATTGCCAAACCCGATGAAAAAGATAAACATAGAGCTATTGTTAGCATGCTTGTTGGCTCAGTTAAGATAGGAGATCATTGTTGTCATGGTTTATGTGACATAGGTGCTAGCTTGAGTGCTATTCCTTTTACCTTATATCAAGAAATTATGAATGACATAGCACCACTAAAATAGAAGACATAGATGTTACTATTAAGCTTGCCAATAGAGATACTATATCACCAATTGGGTTAGTTAGAGATGTTGAAGTCTTGTGTAGGAAAATAAAATACCCTGCTGATTTTATTTTTCTTGGGTCCCCACAAGATGACTTTTGTCCCATTATCTTTGGTAGACCTTTCTTGAACACCGTTAATGCTAAAATAGATTGTGAGAAACAAACTGTTGGTGTTAGCTTTGGTGATGAATCTCATGAGTTTAATTTTTCTAAGTTTAGTAGAAAACCTCATAAGAAAGATTTGCCCAGTAAGGATGAAACTATTGGTCTTGCTTGTATTGTTGTACCTCCTACTGATCCCTTAGAACAATATTTTCTAGACCATGAAAATGATTTGCATATGCGTGAAAGAAATGAAATAGATAGATCTTGTTCGAACAACAATCTCTGCTTAAAAACAATCTGCCTATTGAAACTCTAGGAGGTCCTCCTCCACCTAAAGGTGATCCTGTGTTTGAATTAAAATGATTGCCAGACACTTTGAAATATGTTTATCTTGATGAGAAAAAGATATATCATGTTATTATTAGCGCTAACCTTTCAGAACATGAAGAAGAAAGATTATTGAAAGTTCTAAGGAAGCACCGAGCTGCTATTGGATATACTCTTGATGATCTTAAGGGCATTAGTCCCACTCTATGCTAGCACAAGATTAGTATGGAACCTGATGCTAAACTTGTTGTTGATCACCAACATTGGTTAAATCCGAGATGAAAGAGGTGGTAAGAACGGAAATATTGGAACTTCTGGAAGCATGTATAATCTATCCTATAGCTGATAGTAGATGGGTAAGTCATGTTCATTGTGTTCCTAATGATAAGAATGAGCTTATTCCACAAAGAATTGTCACAGGCTATAGAACGGTAATTGATTTTAGAAAATTAAACAAAGCAAATAGAAAAGATCATTACCCTTTGCTCTTTGTTGATCAAATGCTAGAAAGATTGTCTAAGCACACACATTTTTTCTTCCTTCATGGATACTCTGGTTTTTCACAAATACCTGTTTCACAACCTGATCAAGAAAATACCACTTTTACTTGTCCTTTTGGAACTTATGCTTATAGATGTATGCCTTTTGGTCTATGCAATGCACCTGCTACCTTTCAAAGATGTATGACTGTTATACTCCCTGATTTTTGTGAAAAGATTGTTGAGGTTTTCATGGATGAGTTTTCTGTTTATGGGAAGTCTTTTGATGATTGTTTAAGCAATCTTTATCAATTTTTGCAGAGATGTGAGCAAAAAAATGTTGTCTTGAATTGGGAGAAGTGCCACTTTATGGTTAACGAAGGTATTGTTTTGGGCCATAAAATTTCTGAAAGAGGTATTGAAGTGGACAAAGCCAAGGTTGATGAAATTGAGAAAATGCCATGTCCTAAATATATCAAAGGTATTCGTAGTTTTCTTGGTCATGCTAGTTTCTATAGGAGATTTATCAAAGACTTTTCTAAAATCTCTAGGCCTCTTAGAAATCTTTTGCAAAAGGATGCTCCTTTTGTTTTTGATGATGATTGTTTAGAAGCCGGTCTCAAGCCCGGGTAAAGGAGGGGGGTTGTGATAGGCTTGGCGAGCCAACGTAAAAACTCAGCCACTCTTATGGAGATGAAACCCAAAAAAATTTCGTTAGGGCGTAACCCTCTCAGCGACGCGCTACATCGGAACCCGGGTGTGGTGGAAAATGGGCAAGGACCGGGCCGTCACCCCCAAGGTGGCGCGCCGTATCTTGATCTGAATACGGTGGCAAGTGAGTGAGCATCGGGTCGTCGCATCCTTGGTGGCGCGTTACATCGGTGCCCAGTTGTAGTGGAAAATGAGCAAGGGTCTTTGCATTTGACTCGACGAGTGCGAAGGGTAAGGAAGCTAGCCGAGCCTAGGAGGATTCACTTAGGTAGCTGGAACGCAGGGTCTCTGACAAGGAAGCTTCAGGAGCTAGTTGATGCAGCGGTGAGGAGAGGTGTTGATATCCTTAGCGTCCAAGAAACCAAATGGAGAGGACAGAAGGCGAAGGAGGTGGAGGATACCAGCTTCAAGATGTGGTACACGGGGACGGCTGCAAACATAAATTGCATAGGCATCTTGATCAACAAGAGCCTCAAGTATGGAGTGGTAGACGTCAAGAGACGTGGGGACCGGATTATCCTGGTCAAGCTGGTAGTTGAGGACTTGGTTCTCAATGTTATCAGCACGTATACTCCGCAAGTAGGCCACAATGAGAACACCAAGAGGGAGTTCCGGGAAGGCCTGGAAGACATGGTTAGGAGTGTACCGATTGGTGAGAAGCTCTTCATAGGAGGATACCTCAATGTCCACGTGGGTACATCTAACACAGTTTTTGAAGGGGAGCATGGGGGCTTTGGCTATGGCATCAGGAATCAAGAAGGAGAAGATGTCTTAAGCTTTGCTCTAGCCTACAACATGATTGTAGCTAACACCCTCTTTAGAAAGAGAAAATCACATTTGGTGACTTTTAGTAGTGGCCAACACTCTAGCTAGATTGATTTCATCCTCTCGAGAAGAGAAGATAGGCGTGCGTGCCTAGACTGTAAGGTGATACCTGGAGAGAGTGTTGTACCCCAGCATAAGTTGTTGGTTGCTGACTTCCGCTTTCGGATTCGTGTATAACAGGATAAGCGTGCCAAAGTCGCTAGAACAAAGTGGTGGAAGCTCAAGGGGGAGGTAGCTCAGGCGTTCAAGGAGAGGGTCGTTAAGGAGGGCCCTTGGGAGGAAGGAGGGGATGCGGACAATGTGTGGATGAAGATGGCGACTTGCATTCATAAGGTGGCCTCAGAGGAGTTTGGAGTGTCCAAGGGAAGGAGAAGCGAAGATAAGGATACCTGCTAGTGGAATGATGATGTCCGGAAGGCGATTAAAGAGAATAAGGATTGCTTCATACGCCTATACCTGGATAGGAGTGCAGACAACATAGAGAAGTAAAAGATGGCGAAGAAGGCCGCAAAGCGAGCTATTGGTGAAGCAAGGGGTTGGGCATATGATGACCTCTACCAATGGTTAGGCACAAAGGAAGGCGAAAGGGACATTTATAAGATAGCCAAGATCCGAGAGAGGAAGGCGAGGGATATTGGCCAAGTCAAATGCATCAAGGATGGAGCAGGCCAACTCTTGGTGAAGGACAAGGAGATTAAGCATAGATGGTGGGAGTACTTCGACAAGCTGTTCAATGGGGAGAATGAGAGTTCTGCCATTGAACTGGATGACTCCTTTGATGAGACCAGCATGCATTTTGTGCGGCGAATCCAGGAGTCTGAGGTCAAGGAGGCTTTAAAAATGATGAAAGGAGGCAAGGCGATGGGCCCTGATTGTATCCCCATTGAGGTGTGGAAAGGTCATGGGGACATAGTGATAGTATGGCTAACCAAGCTTTTCAACCTCATTTTTCGGGCAAACAAGATGCCAGAAGAATGGAGACGGAGTATATTAGTACCAATCTTCAAGAACAAGGGGGATGTTCAGAGTTGTACTAATTACCGTGGAATTAAGCTGATGAGCCATACAATGAAGCTATGGGAGAGAGTCATTGAGCACCGCTTAAGAAGAATGACTAGCATGACCAAGAATCAGTTTGGTTTCATGCCTGGGAGGTCGGCCATGGAAGCCATTTTCTTGGTATGACAACTTATGGAGAGATATAGGGAGCAAAAGAAGGACCTGCATATGGTGTTCATTGACTTGGAGAAGGCCTATGATAAGATACCACAGAATGTCATGTGGTGGGCCTTGGAGAAACACAAAGTCCCAGCAAAGTACATTACCCTCATCAAGGACATGTACGATAATGTTGTGACAAGTGTTCGAACAAGTGATGTCAACACTGATGACTTCCCGATTAAGATAGGACTGCATCAGGGGTCAGCTTTGAGCCCTTATCTTTTTGCATTGGTGATGGATGAGGTCACAAGGGATATGCAAGGAGATATCCCATGTTGTATGCTCTTTGCGGATGATGTGGTGCTAGTTGACGACAGTCGGACGGGGGTAAATAGGAAGTTAGAGTTATGGAGACAAACCTTGGAATCAAAAGGGTTTAGGCTTAGTAGAACTAAAACCGAGTACATGATGTGCGGTTTTAGTACTACTAGGTGTGAGGAGGAGGAGGTTAGCCTTGATGGCCAGGTGGTACCTCAGAAGGACACCTTTCGGTATTTGGGGTCAATGCTACAGGAGGATGGGGGTATTTATGAAGATGTGAACCATCGAATCAAAGTCGGATGGATGAAGTGGTGCCAAGCTTCTGGCATTCTCTATGACAAGAGAGTGCCACAAAAGCTAAAAGGCTAGTTCTATAGGACGACGGTTCGACCCGCAATGTTGTATGGCGCTAAGTGTTGGATGACTAAAAGACGACATGTTCAACAGTTAGCTGTGGCGGAGATGCGTATGTTGAGATGGATGTGTGGTCACACGAGGAAGGATCGTGTCCGGAATGATGATATACGAGATAGAGTTGGGGTAGCACCAATTGAAGAGAAGCTTGTCCAACATCGTCCGAGATGGTTTGGGCATATTCAGCGCAGGCCTCCAGAAGCTCCAGTGCATAGAGAACGGCTAAAGCATGCGGAGAATGTCAAGAGAGGTCGGGGTAGACCGAATTTGACATGGGAGGAGTCTGTTAAGAGTGACCTGAAGGATTGGAGTATCACCAAAGAGCTAGCTATGGAAAGGGGTGCGTGGAAGCTTACTATCCATGTGCAAGAGCCATGAGTTGGTTGTGAGATCTTATGGGTTTCACCTCTAGCCTACCCCAACTTGTTTGGGACTAAAGGCTTTGTTGTTGTTTTTGTTGTTTGTTGATGATTGTTTAGAAGCCTTCGAAACACTCAAGAAAGCCTTAATTTCTGCACCTATTGTTCAGCCACTTGATTGGAACTTGCCTTTTGAAATTATGTGTGATGCTAGTGATTATGCTATTGATGTTGTTCTAGGACAAAGAGTTGATAAGAAACTAAATGTTATCCACTATGCTAATAAAACTCTAGACAATGCTCAATGAAATTATGCTACTACTGGAAAAGAATTCTTAGTAGTGGTGTTTGCTTGTGATAAATTAGATCCTATATTGTTGATTCGAAAGTGACCATTCACACCGATCATGCTGCTATAAAATATCTTATGGAAAATAAAGATGTTAAACCTAGACTCATTACACTACAAAAAAATACACTTCCGTGATGATACATGTTTGTCACATTAGGTCACGTTTTTTGTCATGCATGTACATCCATGACAAATTTATGACAGAATCAACATAGTCATACCTGTGCTGTCGTAGAAGTGTTCCATGACATTACCAAAATTATCATCATGGAAGTGTCCACTTCCATGACGATAAATCACGCGTCACAGAAGTGCTTTCGTCAAGGGTGACCGACACGTGGCATCCACCGTAACGGAACGCCGTTAAGCTATCGGGTCGGATTTTGGATCTGATAACCCGTTAACAGCTCCGACCAATGGGAAATTTCCACGTGTAAAATTTTGATTGGCCGAAGGGAACACCTGTCAGCTCGTCAGTGGGCCAGATGTCGTCCGTCCATTGGAGGAGACATGCCTATGGTACGTTGACACATGGCTGGGCCCAACAGAGGCCCATATAGGTTAAAAAGGCCGGCCCAGTCAAAGGCCCGTAGAACTTAATCAGGTACTAGTGGGCCAACCCAATAACAACCTGCTTAATAAAGGCCCATTTACGGCCCGAAACCAGATCTGGCCCGTTAATTGTTCGCCCAATATTTGGGCCCATTTACGGCCCGAAGCCAGATTTGGCCCGTTAATTGTTTGCCCAATATTTGGGACCATTTGCGGCCCGAAGCTCGATCTGGCCCGTTAATTGTTCACCGAATATTCGGGCCCAACTACAGCCAGTGACTTTTGGCCTGTTAGAGGCCTGATGTAGACATGGGCCCATTTTAGCCCGGTGTGACTTTCGGCCTGGGAATGGCCCGTGCTGCCCATGGGCCATATATGGTTCGACGGGACATCGACCCCACTAACGGCCCGTGCTAAAGGTGGCAACAGTTAAGCCCAACGTGACTTTGGGCCTGTTAAAGGCCTGTCGCGTAATTTGGCCCGTTGATGCCTGTACTAAGCTTTCGGCCTCTTAAAGGCCCATGATATCAGTGGGTCAACTAAGGCCCGAGATATGTTTCGGCCTGCTAACGGCCCATGAGCTAACTGGGCCCATAACGGCCCGGTCTACATTTCGGCCTACTGAAGGCCCGTCGACGACTAGTGAAAATTGAGGCCCAACATGCATTTTGGCCTGCTAAAGGCCCGTGGTTTCATCTCGGCCGTAACAGGCCAGTACAATATTCAGCCTGTTAATGGCCCAACGCTACCTAGGCCAAACTAAGCGTTGGGTCGACAAAAGGCCCAACTAAAATATAGGCTGGTGTAAGTTTGGGCCTGGCGCAATGTGTGAAGGCCCCAATCATTCGGGCCCAAGAAAGACGTAGGCCGGCCCAATTGTGGCCCGCTAAAAACCTGGCCCGTTAGAGTCGAATGTTTCGGCCCGGTCGACTACATCTGATTTTTTTTCAGATAGCGAATGATGGTAGTAACTAGTAGGAATTAAGAACAAACCTACTATGTACAATAAAGAAATTATGGCATAGTAACTAAGAATAAACCTACACTATACAATAAAGGATTTAAGGTATATTACATCCACTGGGCATCGAAGTTCGCCACCAGTGATCATAAAGCGCAACGAAGAAGAAGATTACAAAAACGGGGCACCATTGCAGCGTAACAAAATAATACTGAACCGAGACCACTTCCAAGACAGTTCAAGAAAGGTTAGCCTTGCAGGGGAACTGCTGCGCAAGCTGCTGAGCAAGGCTGTGAGACCGGCCTAGCATGTCGGTCATAGCTTCCAGGTGTAGCTGTTGAGCGATGAGGTTCTCATTGGTGTTCTCCGCAATCTTTCTTAGAGATAGGACTTCAAGTCGAAGTTGAGTTGCAGAATGCCTTTCTGCTAGAACTTGGGACTGAAGAAGTCCAACTGATTTAGACAATGAATTCTGTGAGCTTGTCTGACTGTTAGTCTCAAGTAACTTGAACACTGCATCAAGACAAGACTTTGGAGTTGTCTCGCTATCTTCAAGATGTTTTGCCTTCTTTGCTGCAATATATGTTGGGTTTGTCTCACAACCTTCAGCAGACTTGTGCATGCCATCAGGCATATCACCCTGAAATAAAGTAGAGAGATGACAGGTTTTGCACGTGTATAAACAAAGATGATAAATGTTCTGTCAATTCTATCCAATTTCAAATTAGAAAATAAAGAGTAAGTTCAAAATATCAATAGCATAATTTGGCATTGTTCATAATGCGGGGAGCTTCACCACACTACTGGATTACCATGTCAACATAATAAGCATAGATGAAGGGCAAAGAAAATCATTGTATCTATTTTGGATAATGTGCATGGCATGTTGTTCATATCATCAGCCACATCAGTAAGATAAAACAGGAGATGACAAGGTGCAAATGTGGGCTGCTTCACCACACACTGGATTATAGATCCACAAAACCAAGCATACATATAGGGAGTATTAAGTAATGTGCATGGTATGAATAAGAAATTTGGTTTTACAAGTAAAACTTAGAACTTACGGTTCTTACAAACATGCATTTTGGTAGAAACAGCAAACTAAATAGCAGTAAACGATAGGGAGTATGAGCAAATTAAACAGCAGTTGAGGATAAAGGCTTTAGAAAGACTACCTTACATTAACAGTTAACACCGTCTTTATAATGCCCTTCTCCATGTCAAGGGAAGGATAACTCAAGAATTTCAGCACAAAATCTTCTTCATAAGCATTGCCTATACTCTACATTTTGTAGAGAGTAATTATAGATATGATAATACTGGAAGGGATAGAGGATAATGAAGATAAGATGCAGATTGATGCTACATAATCAACTACCAATCCCTGGAAGTACAAGCGTTATAGGACAAAATTGATACGTCTCCAACATATCTATAATTTTTTATTGTTCCATGCTATTATATTATCTGTTTTGAATGATTATGGGCTTTATTATACACTTTTATATTACTTTTGGGACTAACCTATTAACCGGAGGCCCAACCCATATTGCTGTTTTATTGCCTGTTTTAGTATTTCGAAGAAAAGGAATATCAACCGGAGTCCAAACAGAATGAAACCTTCGGCATCGTGATTTTTTGGAAGAATATCATCCTGGAGGCTTGGAGATCAAGTCAGAAGACCCCCGAGGAGCCCACGAGATAGGAGGGCGCGCCCCCCCTACTGGGCGCGCCCCCTGTCTCGTGGACCCCTCGAGCACCCAATGACCGACTTCTTTCACCTATATAGTCCCACGTACCCTAAAACATCCAGGGAGAAGATAGATCGGGAGTTCTGCCACCGCAAGCCTCTGTAGCCACCAAAAACCTCTCGGGAGCCCTTCCCGGCACCCTGCCGGAGGGGGAATCCATCACCAGTGGCCATCTTCATCATCCCGGCGCTCTCCATGATGAGGAGGGAGTAGTTCACCCTCGGGTCTGAGGGTATGTACCAGTAGCTATGTGTTTGATCTCTCTCTCTCTCTCATGTTTTCTCTCGTGTTCCCTCTATTGCACGATCTTGATGTATCCCGAGCTTTGCTATTGTATTTGGATCTTATGATGTTTCTCCCCCTCTACTCTCTTGTGATGAATTGACTTTCCCCTTTGAAGTTATCTTATCGGATTGAGTCTTTTATGAGAACACTTGATGTATGTCTTGCCGTGCTTATGTGTGGTGACAATGGGATATCATGTGCCTCTTGATGTATGTTTTGGTGACCAACTTGCGGGTTCCGCCCATGAACCTATGCATAGGGGTTGGCACACGTTTTTGACTCTCCGGTAGAAACTTTGGGGCACTCTTTGAAGTACTTTGTGTTGGTTGAATATATGAACCTGAGATTGTGTGATGCATATTGTATAATCATGCCCACGGATACTTGAGGTGACAATGGAGTATCTAGGTGACATTAGGGTTTTGGTTGATTTGTGTCTTAAGGTGTTATTCGTACCAACTCATTTATAGATCGATCCGAAAGAATAACTTTGAGGTGGTTTCGTACCCTACCATAATCTCTTTGTTTGTTCTCCGCTATTAGTGGCTTTGGAGTGACTCTTTGTTGCATGTTGAGGGCTTGTTATATGATCTATCTATGTTATTATTGTTGAGAGAACTTGCACTAGTGAAAGTATGAACCCTAGGACTTGTTTCCTATCATTGCAATACCGTTTACGCTCACTTTTATCGCTTGCTACCTTGCTGTTTTTATAATTTCAGATTACAAACACCTTTATCTACTATCTATTTCGCACTTGTATCACCATCTCTTCGCCGAACTAGTGCACCTATACAATTTTCCATTGTATTTGGTGTGTTGGGGACACAAGAGACTCTTTGTTATTTGGTTGCAGGGTTGCTTGAGAGAGACCATCTTCATCCTACGCCTCCTATGGATTGATAAACCTTAGGTCATCCACTTGAGGGAAATTTGCTACTGTCCTACAAACCTGTGCACTTGCAGGCCCAACAACATCTACAAGAAGAAGGTTGTGTAGTAGACATCAAGCTCTTTTCTGGCGCCGTTGCCGAGGAGGTTAGTTCTTGAAGGTATATCTTTAGATCTTGCAATCGAATCTTTTTGTTTCTTGTTTTATCACTAGTTTAGTTTATAAAACAAAACTACAAAAAAAAATGGAGCTGAGTTTGTCTCATACGCTTCGTCTTTTTAATATCTTTCGTGAGTATGATGAAAAGGAAAATTGTGCTCAAGTGCTAGAAGAAGAAATCTATAGAATGTTTGGTACTAGAGCTTTGTATGATGAGCATGATTGCAATGTTGTTAGTATGAATTCCTTGAATATCCATGATGATAATGATATGCAAAGCCACAAGCTTGGTGAAGCTATGTTTGATGAATATGATATTTTTTGAACCCCAAGTTTTGATGAGCAAATTTATTTTGATGATAGCATGCTCCTACTTATGATGATTATATTGATGAAAGTGGGTTTGGAAGAGTGTCAACTTTAGGAAGTAGTGATCCCACTATTTTGGAGGATGTTGAATCTTATTGTGATGAACATGAAAGTGGATTTGGAAGAGTGTCAACTTTATTTAGTGATGATTCCACTATTTCGGAAGAGGTTCCAATTGATTATGAGAACAAAGTTGCTATCTATGATGATTATTGTGATGACTTGTATGCTATTAGGAATAATGATAACCATGAAACTTGTCATCATGATTTTAGTTTTTCAATTGGATTATGCCTCACATGATAATTATTTTGTTGAGTTTGCTCCCAGTATTATTCATGAGAAAATTTTAAATTTTCTGTGCTTGTAGATCATGAAAAGAATGTTTTAGGTGCTGGTTATATTGTTGAATTCATTCATGATGCTACTGAAAATTATTATGCGAGAGGAACATATGCTTGTAGGAGTTGCAATAATGTCAAGTTTCCTCTCTATGTGTTGAAAATTTTGAAGCTTTGCTTGTTTTACCTTCCTATGCTAGTTGATTATCGTTCCCATAAGTTGTTTGCTCACAAAATCCCTATGCATAGGAAGTGGGTTAGACTTAAATGTGCTAGTCATATGCTTCATGATGCTCCCGTTATGTATCAATTCTTATCTTTTATGTGAGCATCATTGCCAGCATCATGCCTAGCTAAGAAGGCATTAAAGAAAAGCGCTTGTTGGGAGACAACCCAATATTTATCATTACTGTTTTAGTGTGTCCACATTATTATGCTACTGTAGTAATCATGTTTTATAGCTTTTGTTTTAATAAAGTGCCAAGTAGAATCTTTGGGAAGACTTGGGTGAAGCTTATATGATCTTGCTGTAAAACAACAGAAATTTTTGTGCTCACGAGAATAGCTGCCATTTTTTACTGGAGAGTTCTTTTAGGTTGATTCTTTTTGAAGATGATTAATAGACAAATTAATCGGGTCCAGCAATTTATTTCATAATTTTTGGGGTTCCAGAGGTATATGTTTGATACAGATTACTTCAGACAATTCTGTTTTTGACAGATTCTGTTTTCATTGTGTTGTTTGCTTATTTTAATGCATCTATGGCTAGTATTAAGTGGTATGAACCATAGAGAAGTTAGAATACAGTATATATTACACCAATATGAATTTAGAATGAGTTCATTACAGTACCTAAGTGGTGTTTCTATTTTCTTATACTAACGGAGCTTATGAGTTTTGTGTGGTTGAAGTATTCAAGTTTTGGGTAAAGATTCGATGGACTATGGAATAAGGAGTGGCAAGAGACTAAGCTTGGGGATGACCAAGGCACCCCAAGGTAATATTCAAGGACAACCAAAAGCCTAAGCTTGGGGATGCCCCGGATGGCATCCCCTCTTTCGTCTTCGTTCATCGGTAACTTTACTTGGAGCTATATTTTTATTCGCCACATGATATGTGTTTTGCTTGGAGCATCATTTTCTTTTGTTAGTTTTTGCTTACTGTTAGTTAGAATAATGTTTTTCATCTCTAGTTTCAATAAAAAAGTCAAGGATAGCCTTTGCCTTGCTTATTTTGCTTGTATACATGTTGCTGTTTGAGAACAGAAAGTTTACCTATGTTGCAAAAATTCCCTAGAAAAGTCAGAGAATGTTATAACGTTGAATCTTTTTGCATATTAAGCTCTGATAAATTTATTACAGTGGGAGTTTTAGTTCATAATTTTTGGAGTCCGGGAAGTATTGATACTCTTGCATTCTTTACAGACTGTACTGTTTTGGCAGATTGCTGTTATGTTTGCATTGTTTGCGTATGTTTGCTTGTTTAATGATTCTATTTAAGGATAGGAGTATTAAATATGCAGAGACATTTGGTATTCAATGTTGAATAATAATGTTAGTGATTTGTTACAGTAGAAAATGATAAGGTTTTGCATTGGTTTATACTAACCTATCTCATGAGTTCTTGTTGAGTTTGTTGTGAATGAAGCTTTTGATAAAAAGAGAAACCATGATATGAGAGGAATTAAGGAGACATAAAAGTTCAAGCTTGGGGATGCCCAAGGCACCCCAAGATAATATTCCAAGAGGTCTCAAGCATCTAAGCTTGGGGATGCCCTGGTAGGCATCCCACCTTTCTTCTTCAACCACTATCGGTTAGTATCGGTTGAGCCTAAGTTTTTGCTTCTTCACATGAGTTGTGATATCCTTGCAATGTCATTTTGTTTTGCTTTGCTTGATGTTTGAATAAGATACCAAGATCTGAAATTATTTAATGAGAGAGAGTCTTTGCATAGTTGCATAATTATTTGACTACTCATTGAACTTCACTTATATCTTTCGGAGTAGTTTGTCATTTGCTCTAGTGCTTCACTTATATCTTTTAGAGCACGGCGGTGGTTATATTTTGAAGAAATTGCTAGTCTCTCATGCTTCACTTATATTATTTTGAGAGTCTTAAACAGCATGGTAATTTGAACGAAAACTATCATAGGAAGTGAATTGGATGCTATGATCAATTTGTTGCTTGATAATTGTTTTGAGATATAAAGGTAGTAATGTTAGGGTCATGCTAGTGGATAATTATGAAACTGAGAAATACTTTTGTTAAAGTTGGCAAGTCCCCTAGCATGCACGTATGGTAAAAGTTGTGTGACAAGTTTGTTGCATGAGGTGCTCTTTTGATTGTCTTCCTTATGAGTGGCAGTCGGGGACGAGCGATGGAATTTTTTCCTACCAATCTATCCCTCTTGGGGCATGTGTAGTAGTACTTTGCGTCGAGGGCTAAATATACTTTTGCAATAAGTATATGAGTTCTTTATGACTAATGTGAGTCCATGGATATACGCACACTCATCCTTCCACTTTGCTAGCCTCTTTTATACGACGCAACTTTCGCTAGTATCATGAACCCATTATTTACCTTCCTCAAAACAGCCACCATACCTACCTATTATGGCATTTCCATAGCCATTCTGAGATATATTGCCATGCAACTTTCCACCGTTCTGTTTATTATGACACGTTTCATCATTGTCATATTGCTCTTTGCATGATCATGTAGTTGACATCGTATTTGTGGCAAGGCCACCTTCATAATTTTCATACATGTCGCTCTTGATTCATTGCATATCCCGGCACACCGCCGGAGGCATTCATTTAGAGTCATATCTTGTTCTAGCTTTGAGTTGTAATTCTTGAGTTGTAAATCCATAAAAGTGTGATGATCTCCATTATTAGAGCATTGTCCCAGTGAGGAAAGAATGATGAAGACTATGATTCCCCCACAAGTCGGGATGAGACGTCGGACTTTATGAAAATAAAAGAGGCCAAAGAAGCCCACCAAAAAGAAAGAAAAAGGAGAAAAGAAAAAAAGGAGAGGAAAAGAAAAAAAAGAAAGAAAAAGAAAAAAAATAAAAAAGAAAATGAGAGAAAAAGAGAGAAGGGAGAATTGCTACTATCTCTTTTTCCACACTTGTGCTTCAAAATAGCACCATGATCTTCATGATAGAGAGTCTCATATGTTGTCACTTTCATATAGTAGTTGGAATTTTTCATTATAGAACTTGGCTTGTATATTCCAATGATGGGCTTCCTCAAAGTGCCCTAGGTCTTCGTGAGCAAGCAAGTTGGATGCACACCCACTTAGTCTCTTTTGTTGAGCTTTCATATATTTATAGCTCTAGTGCATCCATTGCATGGCAATCCCTACTCACTCACATTGATATCTATTGATGGGCATCTCCATAGCCCGTTGATACGCCTAGTTGATGTGAGACTATATTCCCACTTTTTGTCCTTACAACCACCACCATATACCACCATAGTGCTATGTCGATGGCTTGCGCTCATGTATTGCGTAAGAGTTGAAAAAGCTGAAGCGCGTTAAAAAGTATGAAACAATTGCTTGGCTCGTCATCGGGGTTGTGCATGATGGGAGTATTTTGTGTAATGAAAATGAAGCATGACCTAACTATATGATTTTTTAGGGATAAGCTTTCTTTGGCTATGCTATTTTGATAGGACATGATTATTTGTTAATATGCTTTGAAGCATTATTATTTTTATGTTTTATAAGCTTTTATCTTGAATCATTTGGATCTAAACATTCATGCCACAATAAAGAGAAATTACATTGAGAATCATGCTAGGTAGCATTCCACATCAAAAATTCTGTTTTTATCATTTACCTACTCGAGGATGAGCAGGAATTAAGCTTGGGGATGCTTGATACGTCTCCAACGTATCTATAATTTTTGATTGTTCCATGCTATTATATTATCTGCTTTGAATGATTATGGGCTTCATTATACACTTTTACATTACTTTTGGGACTAACCTATTAACCGGAGGCCCAACCCATATTGCTGTTTTATTGCCTGTTTCAGTATTTCGAAGAAAAGGAATATCAGACGGAGTCCAAACAGAATAAAACCTTCGGCATCGTGATTTTTTGGAAGAATATCATCTTGGAGGCTTGGAGATCAAGTCAGAAGACCCTCGAGGAGCCAACGAGATAGGAGGGCGTGCCCCCCCTACTGGGCGCGCCCCTGTCTCGTGGACCCCTCGAGCACCCCCCGACCGACTTCTTTCGCCTATATAGTCCCATGTACCCTAAAAACATCTAGGGAGAAGATAGATCGGGAGTTCCGCCGCCGCAAGCCTCTGTAGCCACCAAAAACCTCTCGGGAGCCCTTCCCGGCACCCTGCCGGAGGGGGAATCCATCACCGGTGGCCATCTTCATCATCCCAGCGCTCTCCATGACGAGGAGGGAGTAGTTCACCCTCGGGGCTGAGGGTATGTACCAGTAGCTATGTGTTTGATCTCTCTCTCTCTCTCTCTCTCTCGTGTTTTCTCTCGTGTTCCCTCTATGGCACGATCTTGATGTATCCCGAGCTCTGCTATTGTAGTTGGATCTTATGATGTTTCTCCCCCTCTACTCTCTTGTGATGAATTGAGTTTCCCCTTTGAAGTTATCTTATCGGATTGAGTCTTTTATGAGAACACTCTATGTATGTCTCACTGTGCTTATCTGTAGTGACAATGGGATATCATGTGCCTCTTGATGTATGTTTTGTTGACCAACTTGCGGGCTCCGCCCATGAACCTATGCATAGGGGTTGGCACACGTTCTTGACTCTCTGGTAGAAACTTTGGGGCACTCTTTGAAGTACTTTGTGTTGGTTGAATAGATGAATCTGAGATTGTATGATGCATATCGTATAATCATGCCCACGGATACTTGAGGTGACAATGGAGTATCTAGGTGACATTAGGGTTTTGGTTGATTTGTGTCTTAAGGTGTTATTCTAGTACGAACTCTTTTATAGATCGATCCGAAAGAATAACTTTGAGGTGGTTTCGTACCCTACCATAATCTCTTTGTTTGTTCTCCACTATTAGTGGCTTTCGAGCAAGGTTGTCGGAATCGCGATTCTATCATCCGATTCTACGACTTCACGATCCAAACTAACCCTTCGATTCTACGATTTTAGTTCTTAGAATCTACGTTTCTAAGATCCTGATAGTGAAGATTCTACGATTTGCGATCCTACCATTGAAGCTCCGATCCGATTCAAAATCGCGATTCTGACAACCTTGCTTTGGAGTGACTCTTTGTTGCATGTTGAGGGCATGTTATATGATCTATCTATGTTATTATTGTTGAGAGAACTTGCACTACTGAAAGTATGAACCCTAGGCCTTGTTTCCTATCATTGCAATACCGTTTACGCTCACTTTTATCTCTTGCTACCTTGCTGTTTTTGTAATTTCAGATTACAAACACCTTTATCTACTATCTATTTCGCACTTGTATCACCATCTCTTCGCCGAACTAGTGCACCTATACAATTTGCCATTGTATTGGGTGTGTTGGGGACACAAGAGGCTCTTTGTTATTTGGTTGCAGGGTTGCTTGAGAGAGACCATCTTCATCCTACGCCTCCTACGGATTGATAAACCTTAGGTCATCCACCTGAGGGAAATTGGTACTGTCCTACAAACCTGTGCACTTGCAGGACCAACAACGTCTACAAGAAGAAGGTTGTGTAGTAGACATAAAAAATTTACTGACAAGAGCAATGGGCTACACTTCTGCACTGGCATTGTCTGTGTATTCTACTTGTTGGTAAGATTAAATATAGATATGATCTTTTTTAGTAAATGGTGGGCGAGGGAGATAAGATGCAGAATGCTACAAAAGGAACCAATCCCTCTTCCCATAATACAAGAGTGTTTTGAACACTGGTGTACTATACAAAACGTTCTTATATTGTGGGACGGAGGGAATAGCTGTTAATGTAAGTACAATGATAGACCACGTTCAGTCCTTACAAGAGGATTGCAGAGCTAAACCTCTTCAAAAGCATTGGGTTGATTCTAAATTTGTGTAAGAGTCCATACGGATCTTATAATGTCCACCAAATGGACGATTACGAGGCTAACATGTGCAGTGATGGTACATAATCAAATAGCTATGAAAGTAAGTATGGTCATACAGGGCAAGAGGTACTCACAAGAGCAATGCAGTGTGCAATATAGTTGCGAGATTCTGTGGTCCCTTGAGAACGAATGTTCTTCTGCTAACAATTTTCGTACAAGTGAGACATTAAGGCAAATGCAGAAATATAGTTCAAATTGTGATGTGATATCATACACAGTACCTTACGCTGCAGCCGAGACCAATGTGTATCAAGATTATTCCAGTCACCGTCGGATAAATGTAGCACCGGAGACTTTACAGAATTTCGTTCAGAGGCTTGCCATCGAAGTGCGCTTGCCTCAGGTAGGAATGATACTTCATCAACGAGTGCTTGAAAAGTGCAACCAATTCTTGCTCGTCATCACAATCCAGTTTGCTCCTCGCCTATTTAAAAGAATGAAATCTTGTGTCTTCTGTCAGCAGAAACATATGCAGTAATGACCATGAATAACATTAGTACATTACTTACGCGTAAGTTGCGGAGGAAGACTGGAAATTGTTCCGTGTCTGCGGTATAATCTTTCCATGAAGGAAAGATGCGCACAAAGTTCCTGACAACAACATAAGCTCCGTCTTCTAAACTGGGAAGAAATGGAATAGGGGTCCTATTTGCTGCAATTGGGGCTCTCTCTGGTTCGAAAAGGGATTTGGCAACTGGATTCGGTGTACTCTTTGCTATAATGGGGGTTTTGCGTTGTATAGCTGGTGCTATGTCAACTGGCATAATCATACTGTTTGCTGCAGTTGGGGTCTGCTGAGTTGGGGCATCAGAAATGACCAGTGTAGTAGGGCTAGAGTCTGCTAGAGTTGGGGTATTTTGTGGGTCAGGTGATATTACAACTACACCTAATGGGCTATTTGATTTATCAGGTGCCACTACCTTTTCCAAATACTTTGCTTGTGCTCCTCCATGATCAGCAATCGCCCTCTTCCTTTTGAATGTCTGATACACAAGAACAACATTTGAATGGATAAATATGGTATGATGACAGATGGAATATGTACTGAAAATGGATAGGCAGGGCGTATTCACATACACGATGTGTAAACTAAGCTAATGGCAGTTCAACAAAGTAGAAGCAATGCAAAGCATCAGTTGCAAGATATGTGCGAGCAATGTAACCTTGGAAAGTTAGAGCAAGTACCTTGATGGGTGAATAAGATAGGGCATCTTCCTCTGACTCCTCCACTAGGGAGCTATATTGACTTAGGTCTCCCTCTAGCTCAGAATCATTGTTAGGATCATATTCTGAGCATGAATCTATAGGTGGAGAGTGTTTGCATTGCATTGCATCCAGACTTGATTTCAGTCCCTTAATGCCAAGTTTGACAGCCATGGCATTGTTCTGCTTTATTCTTTTCATGCGCGCAAGCTCATAATCATTATGATGCTGTTCAGAATCTGAGATTCATGAAAACATAAAAAGTAGTCAGATTATCTATGGAATGCATTGCAGATTCAACTCGGAGAGTGTCTCCCTATAAACCCCTGCATATGCAAAGTTCACCTCCCCAACCGTGCTGACCAGACCACACATAGAAATACAAACCCCTTATGTCTCTATAACAGGCAAGCACACATTTCAAAACTGAAGTAGGAACATTAGAATCATATGAAATTTGTATTTGAACAAATAAACTAAGCAATTATGAGTGGCGTAATGTTTAGCTTCAAGGGTGGAGTGTTGGTAGTGCGACACAAAGCAAGTAGGCAGATTGTATTCCATGTAAAAGATTGAAACCTATGTAAAAGCTGCAAATGACACTTTCTTTCTATATAATGCAGTGTTCGTTACCCACACATGATGGAAGAGATCACATAGAGAAATACTATTCACTCATGTCTACGGTTCCAGTATTTAGAAATAGGGTGGTCCACCCTAAAAGAATATTGAAAACAAATATGACAGGGCAAGCATAGATGTAGTGAATCAATCGTTTACTTGTGAGCTTATTAGGACAAGTATGCAGAATTGTAACTGAAGTAAGAGACCGTCCATAATCTGAATGAAGAAGTTTGTCTAGCACTTATTGTTTGCAACTAATCAATGTGAATAATTGGATATTATATCGAATGAGTAAGAAAGACAAGTAAAATTGTCAACAAGTAATCTGGGTCAATGTCACTACGACCAACAATCGAAAATGACTAGTTTCTGTTCCGAGGGCCGGAATTTTGAAAACCCTGTGAACTTTAGAGGTACTAAAGATTACCAGAATACATCTGAACCATTAAGTGTAGGTAGCACTGAGCACACAACAAACCCTAATGACAGTCCTGCCTAATGAGTAATGAATCAATTAGAAAATGGGTGATGAGGAGTGGCTGCTGAGTGTTGAGGACGTATCTCAGGATAAATCGGGTTGGCTTTGTGGGTGTTGCACGCCTGAGCCCTGAACGGACTGGGAAGGTAGGCACGATGGCATGCCCGGGCAGCGGTGACGTTGTTGGGCAAGCGGCTCCTGGCCTCCTGTTAGTCCGGCGTCTCCTCCTAGAGTCATGCCGTCCAGGGACGGCAAGTCGCCGGCGAGGCAGGTGGCTGGGGGCGAGTAGAGATTGGAAGCGCGCATCAGAACAGAGGGGAATCGGGGCCTGGGACGACCCAAAATCCCAGGGTGGGCCGGCCCACCGTGGGCACCCTGTAGAGATACACACCCGAGTGGCGAACATGCATTTTCGAAACTAATTTAGGAACATTTAGCCGACCAATTAAACAACTCTGTTTTAATAATATCAGATTCGTATTTAAACATCTAAGCTTGTTTAGCTTGATGGGTGGAGCAGTGTTATTATGACACGAAGCACGTATTCTGATCATATAGTGATCATAAAAGGGGGAATCTCTAAGCATATTTTTTTAGCAAAAGAGGGTTTCCCCTCCGATTTCTATTAAAGAAACCACCACGGAACCAACATGATCAATTAAACCCTAAGCATGATCAATTAAACCGTATTATGGCTGTGCCATGGCAGATTTGAAGCTGCAAACCAGAGAAATGATATTTAGCATCCATTGTTTGCTTCGAACTAAGAACTAAATTCTAAGAGCTAAAAAGAAAGTAGAGTAACCAAGTTAAGATCTATTTTCTGGTTTAGATCAAAAAGTTGAGGAGATATGAAGTACCACCTCTCTTGCGGCGCCGTGTAGGCATCAGGGGTGCGATGGCTGTCGGTGGTGTTGAAGCAGATCTGCGACGGTAGACGGGTGCATCGGGGGATAAGTCCCGTTGCGGTGGAAGAGAAGGTCGTGTGAGCGGCCCCGGCAAAGAGGACAACAACGCCGATGAAGCGAGAGGACGCGATGCAAGGCTATTGGTCCGTCGCTGTGGATGAGAAACGTCCATCTCTAGCAGTGGACGACGCGGTCTTGGTAGGCGCTCCGGCATGGTGGATGATGGTGGCGATGGATGTGGTGGAGGACGGTGGCGATGGATGGGGTGGCGGACGGAGGCTGGTGTGGGGATGGGGTGTTCTAGCGTGGACGGTATATGAATGGGAAAATGGAGGGAGAGGTACGGGAAACCACGTTTTTGGGACGCGCCTATATGAAATATGGGAAAGTTACGAACTTAGCCCCCGTTTAAAATTTGGACGTCTCGTCGGTTGGGGATAGGACGGTAATATCGCATCTCGCCAATATTTGCCCAGAGTGATTTCGGGCGAGGAGAGGGTGGTTGGCGCCCATGGTGTATGAACGGGGCTAACAGGTAGGGTGGTTGTGTCACGTCTGAGTGAAGTTACAAACCTGCCCCTATTGAAAATATTTGCCTACATCGATTTCGGCCGAGTCGAGTTTGTTTTGCCGCCCACCGTGTATGAATGGGGAATGGAGGGAAAAACAGAGGTCTTTCGGACGAGCTTGAATCAAATGTGTTTTGCCGCCCATGTTTGACGCCCACCGTGTCGGAATGGGCTCAGAGGTGGTCGTGTCACGTCTAATTGAAGTTACTAACCTACCCCTATTTAGAGCAGTGGAAATCGGGCCGATGGATTGTCCGTGTAATCGGTAGACAGTAATTTCCATCTCCCAAACACTTGGCTTCGGGCAGCCGACGTGGGAGTGGACATTTTGCTGCTTCTTTCGAATTTTGGGACAATAAGCATCCACGTTTACCCTGGCAACTAAATTCAAATCCACTTTGTATTCCTATATGAATCTTTATAAATCATTCTATGTGTTGTTATATATCTTCAAAAGGACGACAAAGATGTATTCCACTGTCATATATGAATATGGTTTACAAATGCTGATACTCAAATTCAGAAACTAGAATCCAGTTTAAGGTGAATTCGAATATTTGGAACACTTCATGTCCAACTCAAATGTCACACGCAGCATAATGTGTACTCCCATTTAGATATGTACACAAGCGATGTATCAAGATTCAAATACCGAGTCAATCAACCAAGAATGTACAGAACTAACAAACATATAAACACTTATAGAGTATATGGATCAATAATATCAACTAACATACATAAGTCAGGCCGCTGTACTTTTTTTTGGCTACAACAACATCCTTTTTTAGCCAGCATCTTGGCCCTTTCCGATGCGTGCCACTTATGGTCCATCTATACTACTACTATTGCTGAATGCACAGCAATCCAAATGAAATGTCTCCGAGTCTTATCAATTAATACAGACTTGTGCTCAAATAAAATTACAAACCAAAAAACAAACAAAAAACAATTATTATATGATCTCTAAAACAAATGGTTTGATTGATTACATGAACATACAACACAAAGGTTATTCAACTATGGAAAGAATATTTCACCTATGATTACCAAGTAGGAATTTAATTTCCTTTTTTACTTCAGGACCTTAAGAATCTGGCCAGTCTCAGCTTGCTTCATTTTGAAATCCACCAAATATTTAATGGTTGTCTTGAGTACTGCTTGTGATTGTGCTGTTTGCTTCCTCAACATGTCAACTTCATCTCTAAGTGCAGAAGCAGAATCTTTTCTACCACTAGTTTAGCCTCTAGAGCATCAGCAGTTGGCAATTCATAATGCACGATTGGGGCCGGTGCCACTGCTGTGGATGATGCAACGTCCATGGGGACCTCGCTCTTTGATCTTGGGCTAACCTGTTTTGCCATTAAAGTTCCGATTGGATTCAGAAAAGTTGAAGTTAGCAAAACATCTCAACTGGGAGTTATAACAGCAAACCAGTTAAACAAACAAGGAATTAAAGAGTTTCAATTGGATGCTGAAAAGTACAGTAGTTATTAACATCATTGTAACCCGCTGTTGCAGCAGCAAAGCAGTTAAACAAACAAGTAGATATTTAAGTTAAGGCAAACAGGTAATTCTTAACAGTAAGTATCAAACACATAGATAGGCGCAGTCTACAATATGATTAACAGGCTGTGCCATTATGTAATCAGTAGCAAACTAAATTAAGCCAAGCAACGTAATTGAACAATTTTGCAATAAGTGGCTAACTAAAATTCCGAGAAGCAGGTAACTGAACTTACGCTAGTTCTTTGTACAGGCACACTGCAACTTCTTTTTCGCTTACAAGGTTGTACAAAGGAGTCCATGGCATCAATTGCTTGGATACGCAGTCCCAATACTTCTTTCTTCCCACACTGCATGGGTAAGTCGAATGGTTAATCTGGTAAGATGGTGCGTCCTTGATATGTTATATGAGGACGTGTAGTCAGACTAGTTGTAGCCAAACACATCACACTGGCTTTTACTGTATATTTCATGCGATTACTTTTGGCATATCGAGATCTAAGCAATCTACAATAGGATGAAAAGACTGGCATCCTTCACATTATTGGCGAACTCAGTTCATAGAAACAAGCAATTCAACCATTCTGTGGGTAAATCAAAAGCGCCACTGGAATATTTTTCACTATCCAATCATACACGCAAAAAGGGGCGACGCCACCATAGGGGCTGGTATGGGCGGCCGCCTCAGGTGGCTGGAAAGTGTGCACCTAGTTTGAGTCGTCCAGGTTGGCCCACGCTAGTTTTGTTCGTCCCAACGCACGAGCAGGCAATGTAAAAAATGAAGAAAAATGTTTCAATTTGGATGGGCCAATAACATAAGTGCAAGGCAGGCCCTATAGCAGGCTCGCGGCCCATACGAGCGCCTCCCATATCGATCGACAGCAGGAAAAATCCCAATTCATTCGCTCCAGCCTCCAGTCTGGTTCGCTCCTAACCTAGCCGCCGCTGGACAGACCGACACAGCACTTCCTCGCGCCCTCGTTGGAGGGCGGTCGCCGGGCTTCAAGCGAACGGAAGGACAAGAAGATGAAGATCCAACCCTGGGTGTAGCCTGCGTGGGAGGCAGCGGCGGCAGCACGGGCATGGCATCGAGCTTGCGCAAACGGACAGTCGCAGCTTGCAAGAGTAGCATGCGCAACGAGCAGGTACATCACATCCCTGATTATATCTAATTCAACTCTTCAATTTCTGGCCAATAGTTAAACCTGACGGTGTTGTAAAACTGCTTGTATGTAGGGAATCTATGAGAAAATGAAACCAATTTCTACTTATTTTATAACTCCCCCAATCAATACTGAACTGACTGAATCTGATGTATCTAATCAAGTTTCCGGTGCAAACATACAAGCTCATGTTGTTCTTGAGCCTGAAGTGTCTAATGAACAGACTGCTAATGAAGGATTTGATGCAAACATTTTACATGCTCCTGGTGATGAACATATAGTGTCTAATGAGGGATCTAATGCAAGCATTTTGCAAGCTCATTGAAGGATTTAGTGTCTAATGATGATCTACTATGTTGAGAGAGACAGAGATTTGCAGGCATTGATGACAAGCAAATTATAGTGCATTTTCATAGCTTGAGGAAACGTCGAGGCCATCTACCAGAAAGTCCCCGTATCATGACAACATAGCATAAATACTTTTCTAATCTGTTGTTTGAAACTATTGGCATACTTGTGCAGGATAGATATATTGATATGCAGTTTGCGCACTGGTTATACGTGCAATTACACTTCGATATTTTCAGCCAGAGAACGAATAATTCAAGCAGGTACAGACCATGTTTGTAGTCCTTGTACACCATGTTGCATTTTGTGTTTTTTGGTGCTTGCATCATTTAGTGTTTATAATCTGAACTACTTTGGATCATTAGCTGGTTTTCAAAGTGCATGTAGCTTCACATTTCTCAAGTTATGTTGATTTCCGGAGTGCAAGTGCCTTCGTATTTTTTAAGTTAAATGTTCGCCCCTGGTAACTTGAATTCGTGGATCAGCCACTGCACACAAATCATACACGAATGCCAGTACGAATTAAATGAAATGCAGGGACTTACGCTAGCTCGTTGTACAGGCTCACTGCAGCTCTGCTTGCGCTTGGGATGTTCCATGTACAAGTCCATGTTACCACTTGCTTGGATGTGCAGGCCTTGTGCTCCTTGCATCCCCCTCTGCATTTTTGACACGACGAATGGTTGATCAAATAAGAGGAATCGACCTTGATGTTGTACCGGAGGACAAATACTTGCAAGGTTATACGGGTGTGCAGGATGTGTACCAGATCCCGTAGCGCCGTCATGCTTCGCTAAGAAATGGATTTGCTTGTTTCAGATGATATCTCCAGAAGAAATAAGAGTTAAAGTCAGAGTTGCATAGGTGTGTAAGCTAAGAGAGCTGCGAAAGGATATCCAAACATCGTTGGAACAGTGCACAAGGGAGTGATGTGTGGATACCTAGTTCGAGCCGACGTTTGGGCATGCTCGCCTAGCTAGAGTGCGAGTCACTTCAGAGCCGTTGAGGGTGATGCGCTGGCGTTGGCTGGCCGTGCACGGATGCAGATCTTGAGTGCCAACGAAGCGCTAAGATGCGGTGGACGAGACTGTTGGTGAAGCCCCAACGGCCTCGGGGGGCGGAGGTGCGACGATGTGCTCTGTGAAGTAGCCCCGGTGAGCTGGGAGACAACGTCGGTGAAGCGCACCTGATGCGGTGGAACTCGGTGTCTGTGAGGCACGTCTGTTGCGACGGCGGACATTGTCGGTGGACCACCCGGTGCGGTGGACGAGGGCGTATATGAGGTAGCTCCGGTGCGGTGGTGAAGCGCGACCGTCGTCTTCATCGTCGTCGTCTGACACAGAGGTGGGGAATGGTGGGGAAAGAGACTAGACGAGGGGCGATTCGAGGGATGGCGGCGAATTAGGGATTTGAGCAATCTGGGCGTGGAAGGGGACGGTGGAGAAGAGAGATTTTGCAGGGCTGGAATTGGGGCCGCCGGATATTTCAATCCGAAATGTGGAAGCAGGAACTTATATTGTCGTCGTCCTTGTGGGTGGGTGGCTGGGTGTTACGCGTCCGTCCGACACACGCGACCACCCCGACAGGACTATGCTTTGGTGCCTTAAGTCACCTGCCTTTTGTGTCCATGACATGTGGGCCCAACAGGTGGCTGGCCCACATGTCAGTCACCCAAGGGCAGTTGCCTTTAAGGCACCGAAGCAGCGTCCACCCCGACATGACCCTGGTCTGCCTAGTGCGCCTACATTTGAGAATGCAAACGAAACAAATCTTCTTTCATTTGCAAACAAATCTGTATGTATTACCATGCCCGTGTTTTCCTTGCAATAATTAGTCATTCGAAACGAGATACTCCATCCGTTCACTTTTGTAAGTCGTTTCAGACAACTTAAAATGAACTGTTTTACACATTGTCTGAAATGTCTTCAAGGTCTTATAAAAGTGAACAGAGGGAGTACTATAAATAAATTAATGAGGAGTTATTTGAAAAAAATTGAAACGGTACCCACGCTAACGTGGATTAGAGTGTGTCACATAATTCGTTATTTGAATTAGAGTGTGTGTCACGTAGTTAGTTATTTGAATTAGTGTGTGTCTCACGTAGCGATCTCCAATTCTAACGTGGATTTCGCATTTCACTGTATCCATGCTACTTTTTTAATACAAATTCATATGTATATGATGAACACCATGGTAGTGAGAAAACTTTTGGATGGATTCAAACATATGACCTACAAAATAGCACAACAAATTGAGTCAATGTCAACTTTTCGAAACTTAGTATGGCACGAATTCGAAATAATTACCCGTATGCCTGGTCCTCGGTTCAAATCTTACAATGTACACCGAATTGAAACATCGATATTAAGTCTCGTACTATGTACATTCAAATGTTGTTTTTAGCCCCCCCCCCCCCCGCGCACAAACGCTACATACTTCCTGTATCGGTCAATCTTCCTCTCCTAACCACCTTAGCAAGCTATCGGTTTCCAACACATGTTCATTCTTTCTCTCCATGTTTCGATCTCTAAGTCTCTCAACTACACAACCCCTTTTCCCACTCCTGTTACCAAATGTATTTACCTCACACACCCGCCATTGCACCCCATGCCGAGCTCTCTCTCTCCCCCCTCTCCCTCTCACCCTCTCGCGCTAAATACATGCATTGCCTATCTAGCCCCCCCAACCTCTCGTGCGCACGCACGCACGTTGTATATCTAGGTCACTCCCTCGAGACTGTCTCACTCTTTCTTCCGCACGGCGGGCCACACTCGCTCAATCTCGCTCTCTTTATCTGAGTCTCGTTTAACCTTGTTTTCTTTCACACACAAATGATATATCTCCCTGTTCGGGCCTCGATCGACACACTCTATACTCTCTCATGCAGATTGTCTATCTAGGTCAGTCCATCCAAGCCGCCGCCACTCTTTCGACCTCATGGTGGGCCACGCTCACTCAATCTCTCTCTCTCTCTCTCTCTCTCTATATATATATATATATATATATATATATATATCGTATGTCTCGATTGACCTCGCTCTTTCTCGGACAAAAACGATATATCACCATGTTTGAGCCCAATTCGACCTATTCACATTGTATACTCTCTCACGCACATCGTCTATCTAGGTCACTCTCTCCAACCCGTCTCACTCTTTCGATCGCACGGCCCCTATGTGATCGGTTGACCTTGCTTCCTCCCACGCACAAAATATATCTACACGTCTGTGACTGGATCATCTCTCAAGCTCTATCTTACAGCCCTCACCCTTACCAAAAGCTCAATCGGACAATATCTCTCCGGAGCATATATATTTGTTCAATGAATGTCGGACCACACTCACTTTGTCTCTCTATCTATATGTCTCTCGATTGACCTCGCTTTCTCACACCGTATCTTCCACGCGTTGAAGCTACTACCTCTCCATCCCTCGCAAAGCCGGAGCTATTTACATTGCGAGGGGCACTCCAACCTTGGATTAATTTGTGTAGGCATTTATTCCGGTCGGTTTAGATTATATTTTCGTAGCATTCGGCCCACAACTACTCCAAACACCGTTGCAACCCACGCAACTCCCCTAGTTGATTTCCCTCTGGCTCGGTCATCGCTCTCTCGCACGTCCTTTCTCGCCTTCAACGTCGCACCATGGTATTATTGAAAAAACTATGTTGTTCTCTTTAATTATTATAAATAAGCTACAAAACTACACACCGATAGTCCACTTGGAATGGAACAAATTTCGACCCACAAATTAAAGTGCTACAAACTACACACCGAGGGGCCCACATGTCATGAAACAAATTTGGACCCATATACAAATTAAAAAATAAAGGACGAGGATCGAACATGCGACCGGGCCTTCAAGCCGCACGTCAATAGGCAACATACGTAGAATAGCAATGTTTGTTGTACCCCCTTTGTTCACATAATGTTTTTATATTACCACAGCCTAATTAATGGATAACATGTAATATTATTTTTAGTACTATTCGCCTTCACTTACTGGTGGGTTCCATGTGTGCTCTCTCTCTCTCTCCTCCCCTTCTGCGTTTAGACGCACGGGCAAACAGGAAGAACTCGCGGGCGATGTTGCCGTTGACCATATCTGGACGCGTTCACAAGTCACGGCACCAGTTTCACGTACTAGCAGCACTAGTCAGTGTGTACGTGCAATGCACGTTAATTTGGAAGTATATTAAGTGCATGCGGATATTAACTACTAGGATATTATTTGCGTGTTGTCATGTGATTAGCACTATTTTTGGCATGAAATTAACTACACGTTAAACGTGTTGAGCGCTCGACATTGAAGTTGTCTAGGTCGTTGGATGACAAGGAATACATGTGGCTTGATGACATTTTATATTTAATTTGATACGGCTCTAGCAGAACATTCAATCGATCAAACCATACATTTTGTTCAGTCTGACTCCGACTTTAAATTATACGACGATCGATATAAAACAAACGGAAATGATAAACATTCGGATTTTAAGCATGGAAATCCGAATGTTTTTCATGGCAAATTTAGATTAAGCGGCGGCGGCGTCTCGTGGTGGGAAGCGGCTCCTCTGCCGTGCTCTGTGTGTCGTCGGGCCACTGACCGACGGCGACGGCGGCGTCTTGCGCCATTGTTGGCATACTCCTAGACGTTGGCCTAGCTTCAAGGAAGGCCAAAATGTTCTGGTCTTCGGAGCGAGTCAACTGGCGGGAGGAGGCGACTGGCGTTGGTGCAAGGAAGCGGTCGACGACGGCCATCCATGTCGCTGAGGGAGGCACTGGCACCCGCGCGGGGACAGGCGCTGTCAACAGCGCAGCGGAGACATTCGTGTGCACGTGCACCGGCACGGGCGCGCACGTGAGTGCACGCACAGGCGCATGCGCTGGCAGGTGCACAGGCACCGGCACGGGCATGCGCGTCAGTGCACGCGCAGGCTCATGCGCTGGCAGGTTCACGGGCGCGTGAAAGTCGGCGGGGACCTCGTGGAACCCCGTGGCATCAAGCTCGGCGACAATGTGCGGCTCCGAGCCGATCAATGCCACGGGGATGGGCGCTGGCGCAGTCGGGGCGACGGGAGCCGGAACGGGAGTGGGGACAGGCACGTCGTCTTCCCGCAAGGCCAGTTCAAGCTCGTCCCAAAGCGCCTTATGTTCTTGAGACTCCGGCTGGGTGTCTTCCTCATGAAACTGGAACACTAAGGGCAGACCATCGTGATGCGGCATGGCGTACGTTTAGGTCAGGCTAGTTGGAGGTAGACGACAGGAGAATCGGAGAGGAAGAGAGAGGATTGTAGCGATACCGGTAGTGTGGGGTTGATTTTAAACTACGGCGCTGGCGACATTAAAAGTGGGAGCAGTTGGGATGACGGTGGGCGGCGGAGCCTAGTCAAAGGTCGCCTCCCGCTGAGTCTGCACAGCGGTCTTCTCGCACGCCTCTCTGACAGCAGGCGCAACGGTCTGCTCGCACGCCTCCCGTCGACTCACACGCTTGCTGGGACGGCACCTACCGATGAGAAGCGGGGACTCGTGGCGGCACGTAAAAGCCCATGGTTTCAATAGTGAAAGTGTTCGCCTTAACATGACATGTCTTTGTTCCAAAATACCTTGGCTCTTCATTTCTGCAAATTGTCATAAGCAGCTTGTCTCGAATTGAAGAAAAAACTTACGAAGTAATATTTGTGCCATATCACGTGACCATGCTCAGTTTCAAGAATTTATTCTCACTTTTGGATTTTCTAAAATTTAAGATCTAGGATTCCAAACAATATCATAACCTGCATCATGCAATAAATTTTCAAGCCGTACATCTGTCCTATTGTATTTCTTAAGAATGGATTTGGTCAAACATTTTGCTTAGTTAAACCTCCTTTTCGGTTTATAGGGCTCAATTCAAAAATCTCACCAACCAAGGTAGATGGTGAGTGGTGGAACAATTGTTGTAGTTTGCAAAACCACTCAATTAATGCGCTTGTTTTCCTCAAAAATTGTGTTTACGAATGCATTAATTGCAATGCATGCATGCATAAAGTACATGCATTGGTCAATTTTCTCTTAACTCTTGCATGTAATGATTTATTGCACCTTGGAATCTGAACATGTGACGGGGAACAACCAAATTGAGACTTATAAAATGGGAAAACTAAAATTTTGAGATAAGCCCTATAAACCGTAAAAGGATAATCCCTGCGTACCAGTGCATTGCCTGATATATTAACTCAAGTACTAGTCACGAACAAATGGGCTCAATTCTGTGCTCATCCTGGTGTAGTAGTAGTAGTACTAGGCAATGCAGTTGACGGGTGACCATGACGAGCGGCGACCGAGGGAATTGAACTGTGCTCGGCACGGTAGGTAACGTTGTCTAGTTACTAAAGCATCCCTCCGTTGTTCATCGGTAGTCATTATGGACCGGGGACATGAGGGGAATTTCCTAGGGCTGGAATTCTGGCCGCCAGATATTTCGACTTGAAACGCTGAGGCTCGACTGGTTGGGGTTGCCTAATGTGCGTACCACGCACGCCACCGAAGGACACGAGCCCGTTTTTTTAGGATCAACACGAGCCAAGGTCTGGCTGGTACGCCGTTGGGTCCTACCATTCGAGAATACGAAAGGAACCTTTTAAATTGCCGAACGAATCTATGTGTATTACAATACCCATATTTTCCTTGCAAATACTAATCTCAACGTGGTAATTGATTTATGACAAGTTGTTGAATTAGAGTGAGTTTGTGATATAGTGATCTCAACGTGGATTTCACATTTCATGGTATCCCTAGTAAGTTTTCCAATGCAAATTCAAATTTAAAAGATGAACAATATGGAGGTGAGAAAACTTTGTATGTATCAAGCATATGACCACACACACACACACACACACACACACACACACACACACACACAGAGACACACACGCACGAACACAACAACAATCCAATAAGTATAGTGCATCTATTTTTCCAACCCATGCATGTATGACACGAATTCAAAAATACTCCTTCTATTCCTAAATATTAGTATTTTAGAGAGTTCAACAAGTGACTACATAAAATGAGTGAATCTAGACTCTAAAATATGTCTATATACATCCGTATGTGCCAGTCCATTTGAAGCCTCTAAAAAGAATAATATTTAGGAACGAAGGGAGTAAAATGTAAGACATCCATGGTCCTCAGTTCAATATTTAAAATGAACATGAAACTGAAACATGAATATTAAGTCTAGTACTATAGTGCATGCAAATGTTGTGTTTAGGCGGAGCTATGATTGTCGGGGGTCAACCCCTCGACCTTAGATAAAATTGTGGAGCTCTGTTTAGGGTTGTTTAGATTATATTTGTCCCCACCCTCCCAACCACCGATTGGTTGTGCACGCCCCACCCCTCCTCCCTGGGAGAATATCATGTGCCCCCATACCTTAGATGCTATATGCCGATACGAGTTGCTTGGAGCTTCTAGATCTGAGATATAGCAGCTCACATGATGTGTCTTAATTTTTTTGCAGGAAACCTTGATGAGTTTGAGAATTGCACACAATTTGTACAAAAACTACTTAGATGCCTTTCCATCCCATATCCAACAACCTCGAAGCTCGTATCACCTTAGCATCAAAGATGAAGGAGGACATCATATTCTCCTGTATGTAAGAATTTCATGTGCTACCACACCTTAGATGCTTTGGTGATACAAGCTCTTCGGAGGCGTTGGATTTGTGACCCAACACCTCCTCGGTGGTTCGAATGGTTTTTTGTAGAAAAGCCCCAAAAGAGTTCGGCCACTGCTTACAAGCACAAAGACTGCTCAGATGCCATTGGATCTCAGATCAAACGACCTCCAAGCTCGTATCACCATAGCATCCAAGCCGTGATAGCACCTTATGTTTTCTCGTACGGGAGAGTATGAGGTGCTCCCGCACCATAGATTCTATGGTGATACGAGTTCACTGAGATCTAACGTCCCACAGTAGGAGGTTTGAATGTTTTTGCAATATACGGCTGATAGAGTTTGGGAAATGCGCAGAAAGTACATGTACTATGCATGTGCCATCTGATCACTGATCATACGACCTAGATGCTCATATCACCGTAGCGGGTAATTAAGCTACAGGGAGCACCTAATATGAGCACCGGGGAGCCGTTGGATCAAAGATGCAGCGGCACACATGAGGCCTGAATGTTTTATTTGCAAAAAAAACCTTTGGAGAGTTTGGAAATTGCGCATAATCACAAAGACTACTCCCAAGCCATTGGATCTCACTTACAACGGTGTAAAAACTCGTATCACCATAATATCTAAGCTGCGGGGTGGATGTGATATTCTATGCCGCTATCATTCTTGTTCGTAAACTTGCAAAATACATGTAACTCGTGCCGTTACTTGTCTAACCACGCAAAGTGTTTGTTCAAAAAAACCATCCTACACTGAAATATCGGAACAACACACGGGGGTCCCACTTGTCATTAATCAAATTAGGACCTAAAACTAACAAATCTAAAAGGCAAGATTCGAACTGGCAACCTGGACTACAAAGCGTAAGTCGATAGCCTGAAAAAACGAACGGTTGTTGGCTTTGTCCCATAACTTGATTTTATACAGTACTTGCGTTGAGTAGAGTAGAGGGAGTGCCTCGTCAACACGTGCATGACCGTTGTCTCACTTACTGGTGGGTCCCAGGTCTGCAATCTCAATCTCTCTTCTCTCCATGTCTAACCTTTGCACGGGCTCACACGAAGAGCGGCGCTAGCTTGCCGTGGTGTTATTACAACTAAAAAAGCTTGGAAAATAGAAGAATCGCCTAGAACAAGAGACGTTGTGGCTGGTCGAGATAGAGCTAACCATGCCACGTTTGCATGATGAAGCTGTGTGGCTAGTGGGGTGTTTTCGACCGACTGGCTGGGTCCCGAGGTCGAACCGTAGGTACTACGTCTGATATAGTATATTTTTACACGCACATTTTTCCTCCGTGCCGAGACGTGGCACACCCTACCGCACGGTTTCCGGGTCCTCCCGGGTGGTGCACGCATATATTCTTCCTGACGTGGGACGCCCTACCGCGTGTTTTCTGGGTCCTCCTCGGTCGTAGCGCCGAAGCAAGTAAATGAGTCGTCAAATCACGAAAGACCACCTTTCCCGCCGAGTACATCAGTGAAGCACGGTGGCTAGCTAGTTGGGCTAGTTCGACCGATTAGCTAGGCTGCCACCACATTTGTTTTTTCACCCCTTTTTTTATCTACTTGCCGGCAGGTAAATTTAAATATCCACCACGGCGTTGCTCTGGTGTTTGGGTGCGGCAGGATTTTTAATTTTTTGATTGACGGGAGCAGGCGCGGCAGGATTTTTAATTTTTTGATTGACGGGAGCAGGCGCGACAACAATTAGTCACGATGACTCCGCCTGTAAAAACCCACTGCTCCCTGATGTGAGAAGTCGTTGACTGGTGTTTTACCGTGGTGAAAACCAAAAGATTCCCCGCTCCTCGGCTGGCTCTCTCCGCCTTCCCATAGATTGCATTGCCTTTCAGCCGTTTCGCCCCCTTTGCTTCCTCTCCCCATTGCTTCTACCTAGTGCCATGGCGGCGTAGTAGATCACGGAGTCCGAGGTGAGGCGCCTGACACAGGAGCTCCATGCCAAGGATGCGGAGCTCAGGGCCAAGGACGTGGAGCTCCGTGAGCTCAAGGAGGATAGGAGTGCCATGCTCCTCCGTTATGTGCGGGAGTTCACGGAGCTTCAAAAGCGGCAGGCGTCCACCACAAAGATGCTCTGGGCATCGGCGGTGTTGCTGCAGAAAGCGGGAGATACGATAGGCCGTCAGGGGAGCCGGCTAGAGCGTGAGCAGGCCGATCGTGACGAGGTCCAGGATCGCCTCAGGCACTTGGTGAACTAGGTTGCCATGCACGTGTTGCGGCTGCGCGATGCCTACCGTCGTGCTAGCGCGACGATGCCGGCCGGCGGGCTAAACCCGTTCGACCACCCGGTCGACTTCAACAAGCTGCGGCTTCCTGACCTGGTCTCCTTCTTCACCTATATCTTCGAGGAGCTAAGACGTCTCCGCGCGATGGTGGGGGATGAGCTGGACAAGGAGGGGTTGCGGGCTGCCGTCACCATTGTCGGTCGAATCCTTTCAGGGCTCCGTCATCGAAATCCATTCGTGCCATTGGACGCCGTCTTTGACGAGCTGGCTCCCGTCGACCGGGAGCGGGCTCTGTGGGCCGTTGCACCCTGCATCACCAACGTCGTGCGCCTCGAGAAGCAGAGTGACTTCGGTGGTGTTTAGGCACCCTCTGCATGGGCATGTCTGTGACGCCCCCGATTCAATCGTACACTAATCATGCACGCAAACGTGTACGATCAAGATCAGGGACTCACGAGAAGATATCACAACACAACTCTAAAAACATAAATAAGTCATACAAGCAACATATTACAAGCCAGGGGCCTCGAGGGCTCGAATACAAGTGCTCGATCATAGACGAGTTAGCGGAAGCAACAATATCTGAGTACAGACATAAGTTAAACAAGTTTGCCTTAAGAAGGCTTGCACAAACTGGGATACAGATCGAAAGAGGCGTAGGCCTCCTGCCTGGGATCCTCCTAACTACTCCTGGTCATCGTCAGCGGGCTGCACATAGTAGTAGGCACCTCCGGTGTAGTAGGAGTCGTCATCGATGGTGGCGTCTGGCTCCTGGACTCCAGCATCTGGTTGCGACAACCAGAAAGAAAGGAAAGGGGGAAAAAGGGAGGGAGAAAGCAACCGTGAGTACTCATCCAAAGTACTCGCAAGCAAGGAACTACACTACATATGCATGGGTATATGTGTAAGGAGGCCATATCAGTGGACTGAACTGCAGAATGCCAGAATAAGAGGGGGACTTCTGGCAGCCTCCGTCTTGCAGCATGTAGAAGAGAGTAGATTGAAGTCCTCCAAGTAGCATCTCCAAGTAGCATCTCCAAGTAGCATCTCCAGTAGCATCGCATAGCATAATCCTACCCGGCGATCCTCTCCTCGTCGCCCTGTTAGAGAGCGATCACCGGGTTGTATCTGGCACTTGGAAGGGTGTGTTTTATTAAGTATCCGGTTCTAGTTGTCATAAGGTCAAGGTACAACTCCAAGTCATCCTGTTACCGAAGATCACGGCTATTCGAATAGATTAACTTCCCTGCAGGGGTGCACCACATAACCCAACACGCTCGATCCCATTTGGCCGGAAACACTTTCCTGGGTCATGCCCGGCCTCGGAAGATCAACACGTCGCAGCTCCACCTAGGCACAACAGAGAGGTCAGCCCGCCGATCTAAATCCTATGCGTGCAGGGGTCTGGGCCCATCGCCCATTGCACACCTGCACGTTGCGAGGGCGGCCGGAAGCAGACCTAGCAACCTCCATTACAAAGGAAGTCACGTTACGCGGTCCAATCCGGCGCGTGCCGCTCCGTCGCTGACGTCAAAAAGGCTTCGGCTGATACCACGACGCCGGAATACCCATAACTACTCCCGCATAGATGGTTAGTGCGTATAGACCAAATGGCCAGACTCAGATCAAATACCAAGATCTCGTTAAGCGTGTTAAGTATCCGCGAACGCCGAACAGGGCCAGGCCCACCTCTCTCCTAGGCGGTCTCAACCTGCCATGTCGCTCCGCCACAAAGTAACAGTCGGGGGCCGTCGGGAACCCAGGCCCACCTCTACCGGGATGGAGCCACCTGTCCTTTCAGCCCCCTCATCAGAATCACTTGCGGGTACTCATCGAGCTGACCCGACTTTAGTCACCATCTGTATAGTATGTATGTATGTATAGTATATACCCGTGATCACCTCCCGAGTGATCACGGCCCAATAGTATAGTGAGGCAGACTGACAAGAATGTAGGGCCAATGATGATAAACTAGCATCCTATACTAAGCATTTAGGATTGCGGGTAAGGTATCAATGACTGTAGCAACAATGACAGGCTATGCAACAGAATAGGAGTAACCGAACAGTAACATGCTACACTACTCTAATGCAAGCAGTATAGAGAAGAATAGGCGATATCTAGTGATCAAAGGGGGGGCTTGCCTGGTTGCTCTGGCAAGAGAGAGTGGTCGTCAACTCCGTAGTCGAACTGGGCAGCAGCAGCGTCGGTCTCGTAGTCTACTAGAGAGAAGAGGGGGAAGAAACAATGAATACCATGCAAACAGATGCATATCAGGACAACAAGCAGAGCTAGACGTGTTCTAACGCGGTCTGAGGTGATACCGGTGAAGGGGGGAAACATCCGGGAAAGTATCCCCGGTGTTCCGTGTTTTCGGACAGATGAACCTGAGGTGAAATGTTGCAGGTTCACTATGCTAGGGACGCATGGCGGACGAACGGGCTGCGTATCCAGATTCGTCTCGTTGTTTAGAGAAACTTTCATATATAAAACTTTTTCATCCGAGATACGGTTTATTTTATATTAATTTTTGAAGTTTTATTAATATTCTGCAATTCCTGGAATTCTTTTTAATTTAAAAATATTAAATACATAACTGCTATGGGTACACATAAGTGTACCCAGCAGTGTGTGGGTGTCTATGATCGGTGGGACCTGTTGACTGCCGAGTCAACAGTCAACAGTCCCAGTTGACTGGCCAAAGCGGGCCAGTGGGGCCCAGGTGTCGTACTTACAGTTTTAACACATTCTTAAAAAAAGATATTTAGAGGTGGTGGCTACCTGTCATTGGGTCACATTATTTTAACAGATGGATTTAATTAGTTTTTTATTAGTGGTGGGTCTCGGTAGTTAGCAACAGATTAGTGGGGAAGGGGGATTAAGCCCTAAACTAATCAGGGGCTGGCCCGACTCGGTGGTGGCTCTTGCCAGCCGCGGCTGGACTTGGCCAGCGCCGCCACCGGCGAGCAGGGCAGGCGGCATGGAGGCCTGAGGCGGGCGCGTCAGACGGAGCTGGGGCGGGCGCGCCGGACGGAGCCGGGGCGGACGACGTGCGGCAGCGGGGCCATAGCAGAGACGGCAGCACGCAGAGCAGAAGTAGCGCGCGGAAGCAGAGGTGAAGGTAGCAGGCGGCTAGAGGGCTTGCCGGCGCGCGGGGAATCGATGGTCAGCGAGAATTGCGACCAGAGGCGAGGCATGGCCTGGCGACAGCAGCAGCAACATCGCGCGGGCGCACACAGGAGCTTCGCTCCCGTCCATGGCGGCCTCGGGCGGGGACGGTTCGACGGCGAGGAATGTGATAGCGGAAAAGGGAGGGGAAGGACGGTGGGGCTCACATCGGACTCGGAGAGAAGCCAGGTGTGCTCGGGGAGGGCTCGGTGACGACGAATCCGACGGAGGTCGCCGGCGGGTGCAAGGTTGAAGACGACGGCGAACAGCTCGATACAGGGGCGAGGAGCTCGAGCTAGTCCTTGTAGACGATGCGGTAGACGACGGCGCTTCTCGGGGTCAACCCCTCATGGCACGGGGGCGAGGGTGGCCACATGATCTCGGGGTGCATGGCGACTGCAGCGTTCGGGGAGGAGCGAGCGCGCGAGCGAGAGGGGAACGAGCGAGGGGGAGGGAAAATATCTGAGATGCTGACGAGGCTGAG
Organism: Triticum aestivum; assembly: GCF_018294505.1. Taxonomy (NCBI): domain Eukaryota; kingdom Viridiplantae; phylum Streptophyta; class Magnoliopsida; order Poales; family Poaceae; genus Triticum; species Triticum aestivum. The sequence goes on along the minus strand of NC_057804.1, from coordinate 594,406,314 downwards.
AGACGGGGGGGTTGGCCTTATCCCCTCAATTGCGTGGGTTGGCTCGGGTGGGCCGAGGCCCACGGGAACAGGGAAAGGGGGGTTTTCTTTTATTTATTTACTTTATTTTTTGGCATTTCCTTTTTCTTCTTTTAACTTTTTCTAGTGTATGTTTTGCACTTAATCCAATGAGCAAATTTGTTTTGTAAAATGTGGAGATGGACACCTAATTAGTATTGCAATAATAGGTGCTGTCACAAAAAGGTTGACACTCCAAATATTAGTTTATATTTTTATAACTTTATAAAAGGCATTTAATTAATTGTTTTTGCTGTTGTTTTATTTATTTTAGAGCATTTAGGCATTTTATAAAAATGTGGTTTCTCCACCATTATTACCTATGAATTACTTGTCATATCCAGAACATTTTAGTTTTGATATTGGCAAATTTTTATTGTTTGAACTGATTATTGATTTGAATTTGCTTTGGTTTTGAATCAACGCGAGTTTATCAACGGTAACCGAGGTGACGTGGCATCGTTAGTAGAGGTTCACTGTAGCTTAAGTACCCGGGCGTCACAATGTCCATGTCTCGGTGCAACATGACCGTTGGATCAAACTCAGACGGTGCAGATCAGACACTGTAGCACAAAGCGTGTGGGTGTGTTTGGTTGCATTCTCATCTCAATATAGTTGTTTCCTCTTCGTGTATTTTTGTCAACCTACTAGTGTGGACTCATGCACCCTTCATGGTTCATGCACTCTGCCAAACACCCAAAAGTGGGTCGAGAAGGGAACTTTTGCTCCCATCCCATGCACCCTTCATACACCCTGTCTAACACTATAGGATGTGCTTCATATGGTTCATGTTTCATGGAGTACTGTAGCACCGTACTCTCCGTGCGCTGTGGACCTAGTTCTGTTAAAATTGATCTCACCATTCATTCTCGATTGGACGGTCGAAAAAGCGGTACTATGTTACATATAGGAGTAGTTGACATGCGCACAACATCATTTGTTATCGTCATATCTTACTACACTAGCAACAAGATTGTGTAGTACTGACGTATGAACCACTGCACATGCCTAGTAGTAGGAGCATTGTGTATGTTCAAGCGGCTACCGTGTTTCGCACTCCTCCGTCGTAAGAGTGGAAACGCTTGCTGTAATCATTTTTTCTTCAGAATGAAAAACAGTGGACACGCTCTACCGTGCGGATCCTCCTCCAGCCATGCACTAAATTACTCACTTTCGCCGATGTGTGGAACAGCCAGCACCTGGGCCCACCAGCCATGCACTAAATTACTCCGTAGTAGAGTGATGGTAGACTACCCCGATCGAACCACCGCAGTAATGCCCAATGAGCCGTCAAATCACAAAACCCCCTCCTTTCCAGCAGTAAGTTGGACGGACGAAGCAACCATCATTTCACTCTTCTCTCTCAGCTTCCTCTCTTGAAGAAAACCCCCACTCGCTTCGCTTCTCCCTCATCTCGTTCCTCCTTTCACTCTTCTCTCTCAGCTTCCTCTCTTGGATGGACGCCAGAGCAACGGCCGACGTGATGTCTATGGCTCTGGCCAAAACCGTCGAGGCTCATGGTACGAAGAAGCGCAAGCACCCCGCCGAGAATACCGCAGACAAGCTCAAAGCCATCGCCCTGTCCAAGCCCCCCTCTCCGGGATCCCTCATTAAGCAAGTCCAGGTAATGTCTCTTTTTGACGATCTTTTTCTCGATCTTGATCGTGTTTTTTCATCTAACACGCAGTACTAGTACTGGTAGTACAACTTTCTGGGTGATCTTGCATCTGATTTTAGTGTGCCAAATGACAGTTCTAAATTCCTCTTTTGACCAAAACATGCGAGAGGTTGACACTGATGTCTTATAGATTACTTTCAACTACTCCCTCTGTCCCAAATTTCTTGTCTTAGATTTGTCTAGATACGGATGTATCTAATACTAAAATGTGACTTGATACATCCGTATCTAGACAAATCTAAGACAAGAATTTTGGGACGGAGGGAGTAATTTATGAACATCAATGCTACCTTTTAAGAGGGTACATTTGCCTCAGTAACTTGTGTTATGGATATTGCATGTAATCCCTCTGCTCTCATGCCTTTGAAGACATGTTCTAGTGTCTTTGTTCAGTCATTTCTGTGCGTATATGTAGTCATATATGGAGTATAATATCGAAAATCATCTTATATTTCTGAATGGAGGTAGTAATAAAATATGGTTTCTATTTGAATTAGAACCAGGTCCGCAGTGGAGATGAAGTTCTCAAAGTCATGTCGTGTGAACTGGAAGACCTGATGACGAGTTCTACTACTGAACTATCCAGCTGCTGTGTCCTTGTCGCCACGTGTCCTGAACTAGGGTTTTCCTGTAGCATTGTTGTCAGGCGTGTTCTCGAGGTTGTACTTGACCACAACAATTTCCTGGTTGTGCCTTCGATTACGAAGGGTGTGGTTCTTGTAAAGCTTCCCAACAAATTTGATGCGGCCTATCTTCATCATCATGTTTATGAGTGGAAAGACCACTCTGTTAGGTTCTCCAAGGTTGACAAGATGGTGATGGTGCATGTAGACATCTCACACGAAGTCCATGGCCTAGTCAGTTATGCGGGGTTCATCCCGTAGGTCGGTGGCAAGAAATAGTCTGCAGAGTTTAGTTAGTGCAACTTTGCTTGTCTATAGTAAGTACTATTGTTCAGTACTTGATTTGTGTTGGTGAACCCTGTATTGTTTATTAGTACTGCTGCTTTTGGTGTATGGTCAGTCCTGAGAACGGTCTATGTTAATGTATGTCCACTCAATTCAGTCTGTACATTTTGAAGTATCCAGATCATATTTTTTGTGAGGACGGTTTATCAATTATGGTTACACTCCAATATCTGTATGCATTGCAGGGTCTATCGCACCCACCAGGATTTCCAGTCCCATGGATGTTCGGTCCATACGATTTGTCACGACCTTTGGACTATCCTACTTGTGGGAGTAGGCAGGGCCCCTACATGCCACGCGTAGTTGGACGATCAATCTTCTGTTTAGTACTTCAACATAGTGATTTCCTGGTAAGGATTCACTCGTGTCACATCAAGTAAATCTTATTGATTTACTGTCTAAATCTTATTGATTTAATGTCATGTTTTCTTTCTTTTCCTATAATTTTATGATACATATTTTGCCATGTGACATTCATCACAGAATAAACTATTTGGTTTGCTCTACGATGGCTATTTTTGCAGGTTTCACTTCTTATGCCGTGTCAGTAATGAAGGCACTGTCCATCACTTATATTACTGGAAAAAATTGGATCAGTCTGTTGTCTGAGCACAAGCTGAATCCCTATGATGAACTGCAGTTTGGTTTAACAAAAACGCCACAATTAGTCCTTCTAGCGTTTAAATGAAATGAAGAAAAAACTAGATCACGGCCACGGATCCTAGTCAAGTTAGAAAGCTGATCATAGCAGACCAGACACGATCACCGCTATCTCGCACAGATCGAGCACCGGCAGTTGCTCTAGCACTGACAGTGGCAACAGCTTAGTCTGGTCCAGCTGAGGATTGGGCATCGACCGCGTCAGCGGATTATTCTGATCTACTGGAGGATCGGGCATCGACACCGGCACCAGCACTACAAAGAGCACCATCTCCGGCAGCAGCAGCGGCTTCGGCACCTGCACCAACACTTGCACTTGCATTTGGTCCGGCCCGTGCAGTTGCACCGACAATAGAATGGGCTGCAGTTCGCACTTCATATACGAAAGTCCTTACAAAAACCGACATGTCCACCTTCTTGGTAAGCATTGGCCGCCCAAGTGCTCCGTTCATTTTTCTTTCCATGTTGTTTCACATGATTCACTGTGTTGATCTAACTGTTTGGGTATGTCTTCTTGTTTGCAAACAGAGAATTCCTAGAGCAACGAGGGAGTCGTTCAACAATCTGGGCGACCACGGCCAAGTTTCTCTTACCATGCGCAGCCTTGGTGTGAATGAACCTGCTCAATATACCGTAAGTACAAAGGATGGTCGCATGATGATTGATGCTAAAGGATGGTCAAGGTTCAAATATAAATCATATCTTGCGGTAGCGGATGATGTCAAAATCAAACTTTCTCGGCAAAGAGAGCTGGTCCAAATCAACTTTGAAATTCTTCAGTAGCAGCACGCAATTGCGGAACTGATCTATCCTCCGAGAGATTTTGATGTAATAATCTGGCATCGTGAAACAAGTGTCCTGTGTGTACAAGTAGTACGACAGTATTATTTATCACATGGTATATCGTTGATAGAATTGCAACTCTGATTGCTGGTTAGGAACTATCGTTCGATTTCATTCCAACAGCTGTCGTGCTTTATTCAATTTTGTGTATTCGCCTTGCGACAGCATCTAAAACCAGCGCAGTACTGATCGCTTGCAATATTGATCATTTGAAAGTATAGCGGGATATTTCACCCGAACTACGAGTGTCGTGTTCTCCACAGGGACTAGGCAACGGTAACTATATTCGGCTAAAGCTAGGTAACAAAATTCATATAATGGTTGCAAGAAAATAAACCTAAACTAAACAAGGTTGTTCCCGAAGGTCTATCACAAAGAAAATGCAAATAGCACAGAGAGATTAAGATTCGAACTCACGTTCTTTTTGGTATTTTCATATTATTTTAGAAACTAAATGCTGACATAGGACATCATCATCGACGAAAAGAAAGGAACAACAGATGATCACAAATATATCTAGCAGACATATATAAGAGAAGAAAGAGGCATTTATATCACAGGTACCTAGCTAATATATTAACTAGAGATCAAACACAATCTCATATCTGACTTCACAAAGATCAATCTCAACAGAAAATAAAATCACAAGTAGTAACATGAATTTGTTACAGTGAACTAGCTGACATGGTTTACATCACAAAACACACATGTATTTATATAGTACATGTACTGGAGCTAAACCATGGAAAACTGAATCAATTTCTGCAGTAAGGAACAAACACATAAGGGATCTCACACATATAGTAGCAGAATACTAATTAACAGATGACAAGTACGAACAGAACATATAGCAGGTTACAGGCACTTAGATAATCTGAATATTACAAAGCTTCTTACTACTCCTATTACAGAAAATTCAGAGAATATAGAGAGGGGGGAAGAGATATAGCAGCAGAGGGGGTAAGGAAGAAGAGTAGCAGTGAGGGAAAGGGAGTAGTAGTGGCAGCTGAAAGCAGAAGCCGCAGGGCGCAGCAAGGAAGGAGCAGCAGCTGGACTTGGAGAAGAGGAGGCAGAAGCAGGAGGTCGAGGAGAAGAAGGAATATGCAGGAGGTTCGTGGGGAAGAAGAAGAAACAAGAGTAGCAGCAGAGGTAAGGGAAGAGAAGAAGAGAAGCAGCAGCGTGGGGATCAGCAACAGGTTCAGAGAAGCAGTGGGTGAAGAGAGAAGAAGAGCAGCAGCAGCGAGATTCAGAGAAGAAGAAGGGGAGCAGAGGAAGTGGAGTAGCAGCAGTAGGGACGAGGAGGAAAGCAGCAGCAGTTGGAGGCGCGCGGGGGATCAGACGCCGGCGACCCCAATGGCTGGTCTAGGGCGTGAGTAGCAAGGGGAAGCAGTAGGAGAGGTGGATGGGAGGGGTGAAGGGGAGAGATGAAGATTTGGCCAGGCCCGATGGGGAATGGAGCCGATCTAGGGATTTTGATCCCCTCCCTGATCTGCAAACTTTACACATTAGCCCTCCTCCTTCTCTTCTTTCTTCACAAGAAGGTCCTCTCACTTCTTTAGCAAGCCCCCTGGTTACTTATTTTCATCTCACTCAAGTATCTTCTCCCTTCTCTTCTTTTCTTCACTCTTCTCGATAACCACCTAGACAGAATCTTGACGATTATTGGTGCCTTTGTGCACATTTCTGCAAGATAGACCAAAGACTAGTAAATGATCTTTTTTATGATTATCAAGCAATATTCAATCAATCATGGCAAGAATGGACGAATATATCATGATAGATGCTACATTTGAGTACCAAAATTATATACGTGAAATATACTTATCAAGTTCCCCCACACTTAAATCTTTGCTTGTCCTCAAGCAAAGGCATATGACAAGAGTAAGAACATGAACAGTGAACTGACTAGAGAATACCAAGTGAAGTAGATGTCTAAACAGTGCATGCTTTGGACTTAGCTAGTGAAAATTAATGGTTAGGAGTGCTTCAAAGCGGTAAGATACTAGTAAGCATGACCATTTTAAACTTTTACAATGATAAAAGAGGATCAACAAGTTTAAATGATGACTGCGCCAAATGGTTCCCAAAGAGAGCATGATCCCGAGAGCAAAAAGAACTGGAATTAAATCTCTTATTTGCAGAAATATGACTTTGTGGTTGAACCACTTATTGAATTTGAAAGAAACACACATATTATTTCGTTAGTCTCACCGAAGGAACATACCACCGATCCCGAGAACATGGTATACACCTGGCTAAACCAATTTTTATTAAAAAAATTGTTTGTCTCCCCAAAGGAACATACCACCGATCCCGAGAACATGGTATACACCTGGTTCAACAATTACATTTTTTTATTAATAATTACTGCCCAAGCTAACCCGATTTCACATGCCACCGATCCCGGGAACATGACATGCTACTGTAGGTAGTCAGACTTATTTATTCATTATTACTTATCTTAAATGAACAACGCTTAAGCACAAAAATAGGAATCATCACTTCTCCATGTCTGGTTCACATGCTACCGATCCAGGGAACATAGCATGCTAATCCATAGTGGTTAGGTGATTGCTCTCAATGGGAACACATTAGGCACAAATTCAGCATCTAGACGTGGTCATCTAGGTGTATCGAGGTAAAAGCAGAAAATGATTAAGTTTTCTAGTGTACTAGGTATTTGAGCACTCAAAACTAATAACTTTCACTAATTTCAGCAAAGCAAGCAACATGTAGATCACTAGTTTACATGGCATTCAACAATCAGTTCGCATATTCTCATCAAGCACCATATGTCAAATAAAATTCAGTGGGACGGTATTTAAGAAATGACTCAAGCAACCCAAATATCAAATGATTTCAGCTTGTATCAATGGATGATATACTCGGAATGGGTCATGAAACAGCTCACCGGGCTTTGATGATGTAGCACTCGCTCGATCACCTCACCAACTGCAGCTCCTCTCCTTTTGCTTCTCTATCCTCATGCCTGCTCCAGCTTCTCTCTTCATGTGTGCTCCTTGCTTCTCCTCATCCCCATGCCATGGGTCCACCGGGGTCCCAGGGAATGTCATCTCGAACTTAGTCAACATGATCATGCACAAGCAACAACCTGAAAGAGCACTCAACCAAGGAAACAATACAAGTGACAAGGGTAATGCCCTCTAAATCATCTATAGAGTACCCAATTACATAAGCATAGCTATAAAGCACATGTTTAGGATGGTACAAATCAGTAAGCTCAATGCTAACATGAGGATGATATTTATCATTAAGCTCAAGACTAACATGGGAATGATATGTTTCATTAAGCATAGAACTAGCACGAGGAAAGTAACTGTGATCATCACAAATGAGAGTAATGCCACTAATAGGGTATATATGATCATATCCAAGAAAATAGTTTTTCAAATCTACCTTAAGTAATGGCATCATGCAATGCAAGTTAGAAGCAAAGAAATCACAAGGGAGCATGTCATCAAGAGGATTGGGTAAACCTGACACATCACGCTCATGTATGACAATAGGCCAATGAATCTCAGGTTCTTCATCTTCATCTACAACACCTTCTTGTACTTCTTCAGGAGTAGTAGATGACGAGTCTTCAAATTGATCACTTGGGAATTGCAGCTCTTGATCATATTGTTCCTTGTCTTCTAGTTCATCTTCTTCAATCTGAGGTATCTCATGCTCAAGGCACTTGCTATCTTGCTCAGCTGGATGTGACGGTATTGGAACCTCACATGTATCAAGGGGAATCCCAGAATTACTCAGCTCAAGCTGCGAAGAAATAGTACTGCCAGCGTTGATGTTCTTCTCAATCTTCTTTACTTCTTCCACTAGCTCCTTTCCACTCTTAATCTTCTTCATTTCCTCTAGTATCACCGGCCTAATTGGATCATCTTCGGCACTCCAAGTGAACTCTAGACCAAGCAATGTGAGCTTGTCTATATCATCAAAGTCATCTTGTGTGGGCACTTGTGTTGAAGATGTTGGTTGACCAAATGGAGGACCATTTAACTCCATTGGCAACATGTCCTGGTGTTGAGGTATATGAGTAGGAGCTGAATAAATCTGTTGTGGAGCATAGTTGTGGCTCTCCTCTTCATACCTAAATCCCTGCATTGGATAACTAGAGGCAAACGATGAGATCTCGGGGTTATTGCTCCTATATGACATATTCTGGTTTTCAGGCCACCCATGTGTGTAATTGTTTTGGTATGATCTAGGCTGTGGGGTGAAGCTCGCGCCATAACAATCGGGAGGGTGAGAGTAACCACGCTGACATTCAGCGGGTGAATGGCCCTAAGATCCACAAATATGGCATGTAGGAGCAACATAAGGATGACCTCTAGAATAAGGATCATAAGAGCTAGGCCTATCCTCAAAAACTACCTCTCGCTGCCGAGCTAAATCATCTAATCGATGGGAAATCTTACTTATCAGTTCTTGAATACTTTCCGTGCTGTTTGTAGTGTTGCTCGCATAAGCATGATGATCTGAATAGAATGCCATTTCCGAGAGGATAATCCAACCTACAAAAAGGAAAAGAAGACAAAAAGATAATAACTAGAACAGGGGTTAGTGGCTAGAGATATATCACAAATATATGGCACAAGATGAAAACAAGAAAAACCTAGTCTATAGCCTAGCACAATCGCTCGACGCTAGTCCCCGGCAACGACGCCAAAATGATCTTTGAAAGTATAGCGGGATATTTCGCCCGAACTGCGAGTGTCGTGTTCTCCACAGGGACTAGGCGACGGCAAATATATTCGGCTAAAGCTAGGTAAAAAAATTCATATAATGGTTGCAAGAAAATAAACCTAAACTAAACAAGGTTGTTCCCGAAGGTCTATCACAAAGAAAATGCAAATAGCACAGAGAGATTAAGATTCGAACTCACGTTCTTTTTGGTATTTTCATATTATTTTAGAAACTAAATGCTGACATAGGACAACATCATCGACAAAAAGAAAGAAACAACAGATGATCACAAATATATCTAGCAGACATATATAAGAGAAGAAAGAGGCATTTATATCACAGGTACCTAGCTAATATATTAACTAGAGATCAAATACAATCTCACATCTGAGTTCACAAAGATCAATTTCAACAGAAAATAAAATCACAAGTAGTAACATGAATTTGTTACAGTGAACTAGCTGACATGGTTTACATCACAAAACACACATGTATTTATATAGTACATGTACTGGAGCTAAAACATGGAAAACTGAATCAATTTCTGCAGAAAGGAACAAACACATAAGGGATCTCACACATACAGTAGCAGAATACTAATTAACAGATGACAAGTACGAACTGAACATATAGCAGGTTACAGGCACTTAGATAATCTGAATATTACAAAGCTTCTTACTACTCCTATTACAGAAAATTCAGAGAATATAGAGAGGGGGGAAGAGATATAGCAGCAGAGGAGGTAAGGAAGAAGAGTAGCAGTGAGGGAAAGGGAGTAGTAGTGGCAGTTGAAAGAAGAAGCCGCAGGGCGCAGCAAGGAAGGAGCAGCAGCTGGACTTGGAGAAGAGGAGGCAGCAGCAGGGGGTCGAGGAGAAGAAGGAAGATGCAGGAGGTTCGTGGGGAAGAAGAAGAAGCAAGAGCAGCAGCAGAGGTAAGGGAAGAGAAGAAGAGAAGCAGCGGCGTGGGGATCAGCAACAGGTTCAGAGCAGCAGCGGGTGAAGAGAGAAGAAGAGCAGCAGCAGCGAGATTCAGAGAAGAAGAAGGAGAGCAGAGGAAGTGGAGTAGCAGCAGTAGGGACGAGGAGGAAAGCAGCAACAGTTGGAGGCGCGTGGGGGATCAGACGCCGGCGACCCCAATGGCTGGTCCAGGGTGTGAGTAGCAAGGGGAAGCAGCAGGGAGAGGTGGATGGGAGGGGTGAAGGGGAGAGAGATGAAGATTTGGCCAGGCCCGATGGGGAATGGAGCCGATCTAGGGATTTTGATCCCCTCCCTGATCTGCAAACTTTACACATTAGCCCTCCTCCTTCTCTTCTTTCTTCACAAGAAGGTCCTCTCACTTCTTTAGCAAGCCCCCTGGTTACTTCTTTTCATCTCACTCAAGTATCTTCTCCCTTCTCTTCTTTTCTTCACTCTTCTCGATAACCACCTAGACAAAATCTTGACGATTATTGGTGCATTTGCGCACATTTCTGCAAGATAGACCAAAGACTAGTAAATTATCTTTTTTTATGATTATCAAGCAATATTCAATCAATCATGGCAAGAATGGGTGACCCGGGTTCGATCCCCGGCAACGGCGCCAAAATGATCATTTGAAAGTATAGCGGGATATTTCGCCCGAACTGCGAGTGTTGCATTCTCCACAGGGACTAGGCGACGACAACTATATTCGGCTAAAGCTAGGTAACAAAATTCATATAATGGTTGCAAGAAAATAAACCTAAACTAAACAAGGTTGTTCCCGAAGGTCTATCACAAAGAAAATGCAAATAGCACAGAGAGATTAAGATTCGAACTCACATTCTTTTTGGTATTTTCATATTATTTTAGAAACTAAATGCTGACATAGGACATCATCATCGACAAAAAGAAAGAAACAACAGATGATCACAAATATATCTAGCAGACATATATAAGAGAAGAAAGAGGCATTTATATCACAGGTACCTAGCTAATATATTAACTAGAGATCAAACACAATCTCACATCTGACTTCACAAAGATCAATCTCAACAGAAAATAAAATCACAAGTAGTAACATGAATTTGTTATAGTGAACTAGCTGACATGGTTTACATCACAAAACACACATGTATTTATATAGTACATGTACTGGAGCTAAAACATGGAAAACTGAATCAATTTCTGCAGAAAGGAACAAACACATAAGGGATCTCACACATACAGTAGCAGAATACTAATTAACAGATGACAAGTACGAACTGAACATATAGCAGGTTACAGGCACTTAGATAATCTGAATATTACAAAGCTTCTTACTACTCCTATTACAGAAAATTCAGAGAATATAGAGAGGGGGGAAGAGATATAGCAGCAGAGGAGGTAAGGAAGAAGAGTAGCAGTGAGGGAAAGGGAGTAGTAGTGGCAGTTGAAAGAAGAAGCCGCAGGGCGCAGCAAGGAAGGAGCAGCAGCTGGACTTGGAGAAGAGGAGGCAGCAGCAGGGGGTCGAGGAGAAGAAGGAAGATGCAGGAGGTTCATGGGGAAGAAGAAGAAGCAAGAGCAGCAGCAGAGGTAAGGGAAGAGAAGAAGAGAAGCAACGGCGTGGGGATCAGCAACAGGTTCAGAGAAGCAGCGGGTGAAGAGACAAGAAGAGCAGCAGGAGCGAGATTCAGAGAAGAAGAAGGGGAGCAGAGGAAGTGGAGTAGCAGCAGTAGGGACGAGGAGGAAAGCAGCAGCAGTTGGAGGCACGCGGGGGATCAGACGCCGGCGACCCCAATGGCTGGTCCAGGGCGTGAGTAGCAAGGGGAAGCAGCAGGAGAGGTGGATGGGAGGGGTGAAGGGGAGAGAGATGAAGATTTGGCCAGGCCCGATGGGGAATGGAGCCGATCTAGGGATTTTGATTCCATCCCTGATCTGCAAACTTTACACATTAGCCCTCCTCCTTCTCTTCTTTCTTCACAAGAAGGTCCTCTCACTTCTTTAGCAAGCCCCCTGGTTACTTCTTTTCATCTCACTCAAGTATCTTTGTCAGGACCCCGACTCAATGCCACATCGATCTAGCATGTAACACCTCATATCACTTTGCGGCCTCACGCATGGTATCCCCACGGGTGTTGCCTTACCTTTGCCCGGGACCGTTTGTGCCTTTTGGCACACGTATATGATAGTGTCGCTAGCATCCATATGATAAGGAGCCCGGGCTGACATGGCTAGTCGTAAACCCAAAGTGGCACAAACTTATAGGGACAGGCATCCATGACCCAGCATCGAACGTGTCGGTCATCAGCGAGTGAATCCAGGTTGTAGCACTGGGCTAGCAGGACTCCGGTGAACCGGGCTGTAGCGGGCTAACAGGACTCCGGAATTCATCGCGTGACATTTCCCCGAGGGGACAGACACAGGAATGAAGAAGGACACATGCCGGCCAGCCTAAGTGTTCCGGAGCAGTAGCAAGCTACCCTGGCTCAGTGGAAACACTAGGAGACATTTCCCGATAAGAGAGGCTACTAAGGATAAACAACTAGATAGTCAGATCCCACACATACCAAGCATTTCAATATCATACACACAATATGCTCGATATGTGCAAATACAACATGGCATCACAGCATGACTCTACAACTCAAGTATTTATTCAATAGGCTCCGAGAAGCGAGATATTACAAACATGGGTCTCATGACCCAGCATTCAGAGCACACAAGTCAAGCACAAGCGGAAGCTTAACATGTCTGAGTACAGACATCTACAAATGAAAAAGGCAGAGAAGCCTGACTGTCTATCAGATCCTGCCGAGGGCACAAGATCGTAGCTGAGGTAACAAGCTAAACGTCGAAGTCCACGCGGTACTACTAGCGAGACTGAAGTCTCTCTGCAAAACATAGATTAAGCAACGTGAGTACAAATGTACCCAGCAAGACTTACATCAGAACTAACTACATATGCATCATTATCAACAAAGGGGGTGGTGGAGTTTGACTGCAGCAAGCCAGCTTTGACTCGGTGGCTATCCTGAACTACGACTGGAAGTAACTCTTTTGAGGTGGCGCACACGAGTCCACATATTCACCATATCAATACACCACTATGGATCCGCTCCCGTCTCCCTACGAGAACGCCATCCATAGCACTCACGCTTATCTTGCGCATTTTAGAGTATCCACTTTCACTTGTCTATGAACTGTACCGGCAACCCAGAAGTCCTTTACCGCGGACACGGCTATTCGAATAGATCATATAACCCTGCAGGGGTGTACTTCTTCACACACGCTCTCACCACTTACCGCCGTTTACACGACATGTACTCGGCAACCTTCAAGCGGAAGCCCAGCGAGGGTGTCGGCCACGACCTGACTAACCACACAAGTCTCTCGTCCAGGTTTATCGCCTATTCGGGTTCCATCCGCAAGGAGATCCGGCCGGGGTGTCACTCACGGCCCCAAACGATGTGTGCAGGGTTCCCAAGCCCACCATCCGGGTGCCACTTGGTACACCAGGCCACTGTGCCTAGTCTGTCCCAAGCCCACCTGTACCGGGTGCCACTTGGTAGACTACTAACACTACCTACAAACACCAGAAACTAGTTGCAACTCCTGGACAGAGATCAAGTTGATTAATAAGTCGAGAGAGCTTGGAGTGCCCGGAGCCCAATGTGTGGTAGTAACTGTTCATGGATCACAAACACAGAACTCAGTTCCTAAGGACGGCTTCAATGAGACAACCCACCATGTACTCCTACATGGCCTCTCACCGCTACCTTTACCAAATCGTGTTCACACACTTAGCTCACACACAGTAGGACATGTTTACACACCTCCAATTCATCCCCGATGAATCAGACCTGACTCAACTCTAAGCAGTAGCAGGCATGACAAACAAGCACGAATGAGTAGGCACATCAGGGCTCAAACAACTCCTACTCATACTAGTGGGTTTCATCTATTTACTGTGGCAATGACAGGTCATGCAAAGGATAAAGGGGTTCAGCTACCGCAACATGTAACAGATATGTCGTTGTTGTCCTAATGCAGTAAAAGAGAGCAGAAGCGAGAGAGTGGGACTGTATCGGAATGAACAAGGGGGTTTTTCTTGCCTGGCACTTCTGAAGATAATATAGTTCTTCATTGGTGTCATCGAACTCATCGTCGGAACCACGTCTATCGAGAGGGGACAAACACCGACAAACAAGGAAGAAACACAATCAATGCAATGCACAATATGATGCATGATCATGACATGGCAATATGCTATGATTTGAGCTAATGCATCTAGCAGTAGGTTAAATGGAGTTGGTTTGAATCCAAGATTCAAATTCAAACTCCACATGTGGTTATTTAAATGCCATTTAATTGAGTTGTCCTAAACAGTAATCATAAGTTGTTCTAACATGCATGAAAATGGTACAGATGGATAGTTTGGATTTTTATGATCATTTTTCATATATAAATTATTTAATTTGGAGTTACGGTTGAATTCCTATGATTTTTACAAGTTTTAAACATTTTTTGGAATTTATAAATCATTTCTGATTTATTTAAATCCCAGAAAATATTTACTGCGTCAGCCTGACATCAGTGTGATGTCACAGGGTCAACAGGGTCAACCTGATCCGGCCAAACCTGACCAGTGGGTCCCACTGGTCAGTGTCATAGTGCTGGCTTGGGTCACTGACGGGTGGGCCTAGTCAAAGGCCATGTCAGCATGGTCAAAGCTGACACGTGGGCCCACAGGTTTTAACTAAATCTAGTTAAGAAAATAACCCGAGGTTATTTAGCTGGTGGGGCCCAGATGTCAGTGGCTAGTGTGATTAAACTAAATGCAATTAAGCCCTAATGATGGTGCCACGTCATCACCACCGGCGTGTAAACGCCGGCGACCAAATCCGCAGCGGAGGCCGTCGGACTTTCGCTACGGGGCCCGGTTTGAAGAGCCACTTGCACCTACGTGCTCCGGGAAGTGACGCGGATCCGATGGAGCAAACAACGGAGGCGGGGTTGGCCGGAGTTGAGCACGGCGTCCAGTGATGCGGTGCCCGGAGTTCGGGCATGGGCGGCCGCTTGGTTCCAGTGCATGGGGGAGCTAGCTAGGGGCTGCGTTGGACTCGTCATTGCTTCAGGATCACGACGAAGGCTCAAGCTCGAGCGGAGATGCACGGTGGCTGCGAGAGCAACGACCATGGCGGACGGCGGCACTCGGGTACGGCGGCGGGCATAGCTAGAGGACAGGAACGAGATCAGGGAGGAGGGGGAAAGGCGTAGAATCTCACAGCGCATCAGAAGGGGTCATAGACGAGCTCGGGGGCGCACGGGTGACGGAGAATCGACGGCGACCATCGGCGGCGGTCGAGGACGAAGTCGAGCCTGTTGTCGGCGGAGCGGGGCATCCAGCGCTGCTCGGATCCATGCAGAGGACGAGGACGATGTCTCGGGGCTCTTGGGCACGTCAGAGGGGAGAGGGGGTGGTTGTGGCCGCGGTAACAGCGTCGGTGGCGACGAGCTCCGCTCGGGCAGAGAGGGAGAGAGAGCAGAGGAGAGGATGGGGTCCAGGGGGAGAAGGGAGAGGTGCAGGGGGGGCGAGGGGGAGTGCGTGGCACTCGGGGCTGGCTCCAGAAGCGGCGGAAGCAGGAGGTGGCTCGGGCGCGTGCCGGCGCGCGGTGGCCACACGCCCTCCTGCCCGGTGGAGGCTGCGGTGGGCAGGGCCGCTGGAGTTGGGCCAGGTGGGCTGCGAGGTAAGTTCTTCTGCTCTGTTTTATATTTTTTTGTTTTGTTTTCTTTAATATTTCTTTTGCCACTGAATTCAAATTTAAACAACTTGAAAACAGTGCCAAAATTCCCTTGGATATTTTTATGTCACATAATGGACTTCTCCACATATACATAAAATATCACAGGCTTTTTGAAACTATAATCATTATATATTATGAATATAACTTCAAATCCAAATACAATATGATTTAAATTCAATGTTCCAAAATATTCCATAAAAATGTTCCAGAATTTTGGTCTGGTATATATCTCTTGCCAAAATTACCAGAATGATTTTTAGGGAATTTTGGAATCACTGAATTTAATTTAAAGGGTTCTTGCCCTTCTTTTAAAAAGTTTTGAGGCTTTCTAATTTCCTCAGTTCAAATTCCTTGAATTTAAACATGATGCAACACCAGATACTAGCACTTGGCATTATCAAAACTAGGGATGTGACAACTCACCCCCACTAAACAAAAATCTCGTCCCGAGATTGTAGCGACCCGACCTCAGACGGTCAAGCCTCTGTGTTACTGTGCCATCCCTGGATCAGTATGCTGGCACACACAGTACATCAATGTATATATCAAAGTGCAATCACATGTATAAATAACGTAAAATGATATATACCTCATAATACTCAGCGGAAACAATCAAACGGGTGTGGAGTCCCATCAACGCCATCGGCAGGTTGAGTGTAGACCGTAACCCTGTATCGAAATTCTTACTTGTCGAGGAAATATCTGCAACATGATACGTTGCAGCCGTGTAGGTCAGTACATTGAATGTACCGGCAAGATCACAATAAAAAGAACAAATGATAAACTATACTATATGCATTATGGCTTTGTGGCTCTGTATCTGAATTTTGTTTGCGTAAAAGCTGATTTGTTTTCCCTACATCAAAGGAATAAATGAAGTCTGTACTATGGAGTTTTCTATCATGACATGGTTCCGCCAACCGATGTCTCATAGCCCAAAATCATCATAAGTTGCCCACAATTAAGTTATCAGTCCGGTGTTGAGAGTTCCGAGATAGATCCAAGTCCAGAGGCTCAAATTGTCCGTAACCGGGGACACGGCTAATCGATTAGGTTATAACCCTCTGCAGAGGTTTGTACACTTTACCCGCAAGATTCGATCCCTCTCTTTACGTTCTCGCACTTCAGGGTGTTTGAGAACAAGATGACCGAAACATGGTCTTCCAAAGAGTTCCTCTGACCACTGTCCGGTACCCATCCGTCCTACCGTAGTTCTACATCTGCTAGTACCGTCCCAGCCAGAGTCACAACTAAGGTCAACCAAGCCAGAGCCCATAATGACTTGCGGTTGCACAGGTAAGCTTCCGGGCGTGAAGTATTCTTCCGTCTCTTTGAGTCTGGGTGAAGCTTTCCGCAAGATGTCATGGCGCTTCTCCATGCATCCCGGCCAACCACTGGGTTCTCCAGGGTGCCCGTCAACCGTCCTTCACCCAGTAGTGTGTATTGAAATCCTGTCTCGAGTCTTGAAGTCTTGAGGTCTTGAAGAGGCAGTCCTTGCAGATTCCATCATGGAGTTGTCGTCATTGACGTAGAATCCTCCCTTCTCACATCACTCCCGAGCACTCATACCAAACCCCGTCTACTATAGCGTAGCATTAAAATAAATAACGTCCCGGGCTTGGTAACAGGGTGATGGGTTCCTACCTCATGCATACTACTCAACTACAAGAATTTCAATAACACTACTGAGGGGTGGTTGCAATGGTGCCACTAAATGCAATAAAACATAGGTAAGAAAAGCATGGTCAAAGTGAACTTGCCTGGTTGACGATCTTCGAAAAAAACTAGGGTTTCGTAGTAGCAATCTTCGCACTCCGGAAATTCTACCGAGGCAAACAATAACTATAATAAGCACATAGCAATAGGATCACATAACACAACATAACAAAAGAAACATAACACAACAAACAACCAAAACTCAAATCCAAAAGAAAAACTCAAATAAAGGCCACTCAAAGTTTTCCCTACTTCAAACAATAACAAAAATAGTTTTATATAATAAAAATTTCTTAATATAACCTAATCATGGTTTTAGGTTAACTTAACAGAAAAGGTTTCACTAAGCAACTAGGAGCAAAAAGAATTAATTAAAAGCTATTATAAAACTCATTTTAGGCCTAATCCAATTTCTATTAAGAAAAAAAAATTTAAAACTTTTATTAGTTATAAATAAAAGTTCATCTACTAGAATGACAGAAACTAACCTAGAATAACTAATCACAAGTTAAAAATAAATTAATTTACTAATTAATTAATTAGGAAAACAGGAACTAGTTAATTAATTAGGATTAATAGGATTCTGTCTAAAACTAATTATTTATTAATCCTAAAATACCCAAGTTAATTTCTAGGGTTTGGCAATGTCAAAATAAAGTGATGACAAAAAGAATCATGCAAAAATAATTTTTTTGTTAACTAAAGTTATAGCAGATTTACTATTCTGACTAAAACTAAAATAAAGCAATTTTAATTATTTTTGACATAGCTAAATATATATTTTACAGAAACTACATAAAATTTGCAATCCAACAAAAAAAGAATCACTCAAAAATATTAAACAGAATAAAAGATATACATTTTTGAAAACAGAAACTATTCGGCTAAAACAGAAAATCAAAATAAAAAGAAAAAGGCCTAATGGGCCTATACTGTGCCCTGTGCGTTAGATAGCCTAAACGGGCCCTAGGTTTAAACTAAACGAACCGGGCCTAAAATAAAAACCTAAACAAAAAAAACTAAACCGATCGGAACCGGCCGGTTTTCTAAATAAAACCTAACCCTTCGGGGTTCTAATCCTAGCCCTAGATCTAGGATCGGACGGTGGGGGGGTGATGCCGGTGACTTACCGGACTCCGGCGACGGCGGCGGCGGCGGCGAAAGTGCGTCGGGGCGTCTGGGCGTCGGGGAGCTCCGGCGACTCGTCGGGAAGATGCGCACGAGGTCGGGGAGGGGTTCGGTGGTGTTGGGGGGGTCGGGGTGGACCAGGGGGTCGACGGCAGCAACAATGGCGGCGGGGAGGGCTCGGGTCTCCGGCGACATCGAGCAGGAGAAAGAGGGGGTGCGGCGAGCTCTCGGGGGGGGGGAATGGGGTGCGGGGGCTCGGCTCTTTATAGCCAGGGCCTCGGCTTCGCTTCGGAAGGGCATCGGGGGCGGTCGGGGGATCCCGGATCCTTTGGGATCCGGTCGATCTCCGGCGAGGTCGGTGGCGTGGGCGAGGGGGGAAGGAGAGGGGCGGGGCCCACGGGTCAGCGAGAGGGAGAGAGGGGCGAGGGGGTCGGGTGGAGCTGGGCTGGCCTGGCTCGGCTGCCCTGTTGGCCGAGTGGGCCGGCTGGCTTGGGCCAGGCGGGGAGGGGAGGGGTGCGGCGCTGGCTGGGCCTGGGGTGGCCTGGCTGGCGCCCCTGGGGGTTTTTTTTTTTTTATATAAAACTAAAACAAAAATAACACCAAATCTATAAATATTTTATATAGGGTATATATATACCCAAATGATCAGGGGAAAAATTCCCTTTCATTTGAACATTTTTCCAAAGGCAAAATCCAAACTTCATAAAAATCTATTTTTTTTCAAATTCAAATAAATTTCAGATTTGAATCCAAATCTTTTGGCATTGTTTCCTCTGATATTTTTGGAGTGTCATGTTTGCTCCTCTCATACTTTTGATCAAGTATTTATCAGGCATAGTTTTTTTTTGAAATGTTTCCCACATGCCAAAGTTTGAAATTCAAATTCAAAACTCAAAATTTGAAAGAGGGTTTCAAAGCACTTTCAAATGATTTTCAACTTGATTCATTATAACTTCCAACTCCTATTTCACATAATTGAAGAAGTCATCTTATCTTCCCTCATGAATATCATTGAGTTGCATAAAGCTTTGAATTTGAAATCTTCCCAAATGAAATTCAAATCTTTTTTCCAAAACCCTATTCATTTAAAAATGAAGGAAGTCATGTCATCCTCACTCTAGGCTTTGGTGTTGGTATGAATTTGAATCCATTGGGATCAAAAGGCAAAAGGGGAAAGTTTTGGGAAAGTCATTTCATTCCCTCTCATTCAACTTTCAAAAGTTTCAAATTTCACTCAGTTTCACTCAATCCATCAAACCAACAATCAGACAATCAAGCATAGTTATTTATTTAATATAACATTCCAAAATTTAGAATTTTGGGATGTTACAAACCTACCACACTTAAAATGAATCTCGTCCTCGAGATTCGAAGAGGCTAGCAAGAAAAGGGTAGGGGTTGGGGGTCTTCTAGCAAGAGTTTTGGTCAGAAAGGTCAGGGGTGCTACCACACTTAAAAACAAGGTCATGGTTCCAATAAACTCAGATATTTCCTCTGGAGGGCTGACAATGTATGTCTCTTCACATATCTTACAATAGCTCCTTCATTAAAGCTCTTCTGTCAGAAGCATAGAGTTTTCCTCAAAAGCTTGGGTCGGTTCGTCAAAGTTGAAGTTCGTCCGAGACTGGATCTTCTTAGCTGATAGGTCTGTGTCCACCCTAAACAACTATCGAAACACTCATGGTGGTATTCCATTAATGGTTTCTCCTGCAGAAAACGGGTCTGGGTTGAACTTCACCGTTTATCCTACGATTTGCAACGGTTGCCTGTAAAGGGTTCCATCGTCCTACCATTTTATGGTTTAAGCAAGACTTCAACGAGCGTCGTCACTTTACTATGGGTAAGTCACTCATATTTTACCATCCCATATAGCAAAGCGAACAATAAGGGTAAGTCGGTATGGTGATCAATCCATCCCGCACCCAAATCATTACCTTGTACATGGTTTAGCGAATCTCGCATTCTAACACTCGGTCATCCTCACAAGCATTGCAGAATTTCTCTTGTCGACGAACCAAGTTCGAAAAAAAATCCATTGATTCTGCAGGCCAAAACAAACATCTATTGTTCCTTATCAACTCTCAGGTTTTGCGTAAACTCCTACGAAACGTATGCTGATTGGATCACTGATTCTTCCAAATGTACTCCTTTATCAAGGGTACATCTGTTCCTTCTCAAAATCCTGGGCCTGTGGTTTATGGCCCACTTCAGCACTAGTGCAGCTTTAACTCATCCTTGGAGTAACTCTCATGTTACACCTCCTTTGAATCCAGTAGTATTCTGTTTTCTTCATACCATCATATCAAAACAAATCTCCAACTCATTTTGTTCAGCTTCCTTCTATGGACCGTCATGAATAACACATTTCTTTCTTCATTGATCTTGTGGCTTTACAGAGTACTATGACCAAAATAAAGTGCACATAAAATCTCATTAATCTCATATCAAATTTTCGTAAATCCAAATTCCAAAAAGTACTTGTTACAAATGCTGCCACCCACATGATTTGGTATGGTCAGACATTACTTCCACTTTATTTATTTATCCTCCTCGAGGATTCTTCAGTCCCACTGGAATTGTGCGACATGAGCCTTGAAATCTTCAATCTTCTGTTTCATCATGGTGGCCTTGAGCTTCACCTCCATCATCTCCGTATGCACTTCGCTTAGGTATTCCTGAGTATGACGGAGTCTTGCTTCTAGTATTTCTCCGATCTGACGTATGGCTTCCATGGCTGCTTCACGAACAGCATCGAAGAAAGTTGCTTGTGGCACACGTGAAATGAAGAAGTAATGCCCCATCCTCTTTGGGCAAACTCCTTTCAAACGGTGGAGGTGTACCTCCACATACCAAAGTTCCACTCCCTTTTGCAGGAAGGGGTAGCCTTTGTAGACTGCATCTCCTTCAAGGTGAATATGCTTCATCATGTCCTTCAAGATCTTCGGGTAATCATGATCACTTGTCAGGGTCATGATCGTTTCAGGACCCTTAAGGAAAGACTCGTAAAGTGTCGTCATCTGCAGTTTGTGAAACAAAAATGATGCTCAGAGTAAGGTACTTATCTCCTGGGCACTCATTCATATCATCCAAACAAAACGTCAATCTTAATTCCAATTTCCTGTTTATGCATCACAACTCACTTTCTTCCATGTTCATCTCGAATATTAATTTCCAAGATAAAATATGACAACTCCTTGAAGTTTTTCAGCATGTGACATTACAACTTTATTGAGTCATGAACTATTACAATCTCAGGGTAATCTATTACATAACTCAACTTATTGAGCTCATGAAAATGAAATTGCTTTCTACTACTCTTATTATCCATAATCAAAATTCCAACTACTCAACTCCAGCTTTCGTCTTGTCGTAACATTTAGTAGCATAATGTCCTGCTGCCTTGCAGCGAAAACAAATGACTTTCGATAAGTCTTTGGGCGTCTTGGAGGTGGTGCCTGCTCCTTGAGTTCCTTGCTTCCTTTCGGGACAATGATTGGCATAATGCCCTACGTCCTTACATTCAAAACAGGTGATATGGCTCTGGTCCCTATTTGCAGAAATTGGATTGTTCTGAGGGTGTCTTTGTTTTCTCTTCCTGGTTTTCTTCGTTCTGATCAAACCTTCTATTCCTTGTGGGTCAAACTCTATTGCTTCTGTCGGGAAGTATCCCGGATACTCTTTTCTTTCCTTGGTGCAATACTGTGAAAAATGTCCTTCTTCTCCACATGAATAGCAGGCATTGGAGTAAAATCTGTTGAGAACTTCTCCATCCAGGTCTTCAACACTTTCATTCATTACTGGTTCTTCTAGGTCTTCCTTGAGGGCTTCTTTCATTCCATCTTCCTGCTTCGGAATAGTTCGTTGCACCGTGGAGTAAAAGTGACACTGCACCGGGTAGTGGGTGGTTCCTTCACACAGGAAGCAAGTCACCTGGCTAGTTGGGCATTCCTCAGCTGGGTGTTTCTCCTCACAATGAGGGCATCCATCCTTGTGTTCCTCCTGGGTGTGTCCTATTTCTCCGCAAATCCTGCAGGCACAAGGTTTATTTCCTGGTGTATCATGGTGCTTCCGGATAAGACGTGATCTCAACAGGGTCTTCTTGAAATCCTCCCAAGTTCTTGCTCCATTAAATCCCTGTATGGCTTGATGCATGTTCCACCAGGTTGCAGCACTTTCTGTAAAGTACTGAAGAGCATATTGAACCTCATACTTCCTTGAAACCAAATTGCTCCCGAAGTGATTTTCCAGGTTCTGCATCCATAGCTCTGCCTCGGGCTGAGTCTTCGGTCCAGAGAATATCAGTCCAACTTCATTCATCATCTATGGGGTTCAAGGGTTTTAGGGTGAGATGAGAGAGAGGTGGGGAGGGATATACACACAATACAAACAATAATTTTTGAAGAAATAAGTTTTATTTTGGGGCTGTCGGAAAACATCAAACAAGTGACAGCTCACAAATCATCGCTTCCAACGTAGGTGTATAACAGGGGTTTGGTCTTCTAAAGGTCTAATAATTCTTCAGATCCTTTCAAGTCTTCGGAGTCTTCAATTGTTCTAGCTTCTAATACATGGTGAATTACTCTGAAGAGGTCATCAGTTCTCCGATATCAAATCCCTCTTGGAGCGTCTTCAGTTGATCTTCCGTGTGGTCAAAAGGGAAAGGTGTATATTCTAACTATCTGAGGTCAGAGGGACTATTTGATAAAATCAGAAAAGACGAGAAGTAAAGGATCCTTTTGAAAATAAAGTTTTAGAGATTTCCTGTCCTAGGGCTTTTCCGGTTTCTAGGGTCACGTCCTACAGTCAACATGTGCTCTGATACCATATCTGTAGCGACCCGACCTCAGACGGTCAAGCCTCTGTGTTACTGTGCCATCCCTGGATCAGTATGCTGGCACACACAGTACATCAATGTATATATCAAAGTGCAATCACATGTATAAATAACGTAAAATGATATATACCTCATAATACTCAGCGGAAACAATCAAACGGGTGTGGAGTCCCATCAACGCCATCGGCAGGTTGAGTGTAGACCGTAACCCTGTATCGTAATTCTTACTCGTCGAGGAAATATCTGCAACATGATACGTTGCAGCCGTGTAGGTCAGTACATTGAATGTACCGGCAAGATCACAATAAAAAGAACAGATGATAAACTATACTATATGCATTATGGCTTTGTGGCTCTGTATCTGAATTTTGTTTGCGTAAAAGCTGATTTGTTTTCCCTACATCAAAGGAATAAATGAAGTCTGTACTATGGAGTTTTCTATCATGACATGGTTCCGCCAACCGATGTCTCATAGCCCAAAATCATCATAAGTTGCCCACAATTAAGTTATCAGTCCGGTGTTGAGAGTTCCGAGATAGATCCAAGTCCAGAGGCTCAAATTGTCCGTAACCGGGGACACGGCTAATCGATTAGGTTATAACCCTCTGCAGAGGTTTGTACACTTTACCCGCAAGATTCGATCCCTCTCTTTACGTTCTCGCACTTCAGGGTGTTTGAGAACAAGATGACCGAAACATGGTCTTCCAAAGAGTTCCTCTGACCACTGTCCGGTACCCATCCGTCCTACCGTAGTTCTACATCTGCTAGTACCGTCCCAGCCAGAGTCACAACTAAGGTCAACCAAGCCAGAGCCCATAATGACTTGCGGTTGCACAGGTAAGCTTCCGGGCGTGAAGTATTCTTCCGTCTCTTTGAGTCTGGGTGAAGCTTTCCGCAAGATGTCATGGCGCTTCTCCATGCATCCCGGCCAACCACTGGGTTCTCCAGGGTGCCCGTCAACCGTCCTTCACCCAGTAGTGTGTATTGAAATCCTGTCTCGAGTCTTGAAGTCTTGAGGTCTTGAAGAGGCAGTCCTTGCAGATTCCATCATGGAGTTGTCGTCATTGACGTAGAATCCTCCCTTCTCACATCACTCCCGAGCACTCATACCAAACCCCGTCTACTATAGCGTAGCATTAAAATAAATAACGTCCCGGGCTTGGTAACAGGGTGATGGGTTCCTACCTCATGCATACTACTCAACTACAAGAATTTCAATAACACTACTGAGGGGTGGTTGCAATGGTGCCACTAAATGCAATAAAACATAGGTAAGAAAAGCATGGTCAAAGTGAACTTGCCTGGTTGACGATCTTCGAAAAAAAAACTAGGGTTTCGTAGTAGCAATCTTCGCACTCCGGAAATTCTACCGAGGCAAACAATAACTATAATAAGCACATAGCAATAGGATCACATAACACAACATAACAAAAGAAACATAACACAACAAACAACCAAAACTCAAATCCAAAAGAAAAACTCAAATAAAGGCCACTCAAAGTTTTCCCTACTTCAAACAATAACAAAAATAGTTTTATATAATAAAAATTTCTTAATATAACCTAATCATGGTTTTAGGTTAACTTAACAGAAAAGGTTTCACTAAGCAACTAGGAGCAAAAAGAATTAATTAAAAGCTATTATAAAACTCATTTTAGGCCTAATCCAATTTCTATTAAGAAAAAAAATTTAAAACTTTTATTAGTTATAAATAAAAGTTCATCTACTAGAATGACAGAAACTAACCTAGAATAACTAATCACAAGTTAAAAATAAATTAATTTACTAATTAATTAATTAGGAAAACAGGAACTAGTTAATTAATTAGGATTAATAGGATTCTGTCTAAAACTAATTATTTATTAATCCTAAAATACCCAAGTTAATTTCTAGGGTTTGGCAATGTCAAAATAAAGTGATGACAAAAAGAATCATGCAAAAATAATTTTTTTGTTAACTAAAGTTATAGCAGATTTACTATTCTGACTAAAACTAAAATAAAGCAATTTTAATTATTTTTGACATAGCTAAATATATATTTTACAGAAACTACATAAAATTTGCAATCCAACAAAAAAAGAATCACTCAAAAATATTAAACAGAATAAAAGATATACATTTTTGAAAACAGAAACTATTCGGCTAAAACAGAAAATCAAAATAAAAAGAAAAAGGCCTAATGGGCCTATACTGTGCCCTGTGCGTTAGATAGCCTAAACGGGCCCTAGGTTTAAACTAAACGAACCGGGCCTAAAATAAAAACCTAAACAAAAAAAAACTAAACCGATCGGAACCGGCCGGTTTTCTAAATAAAAGCTAACCCTTCGGGGTTCTAATCCTAGCCCTAGATCTAGGATCGGACGGTGGGGGGGGGGGGTGATGCCGGTGACTTACCGGACTCCGGCGACGGCGGCGGCGGCGGCGAAAGTGCGTCGGGGCGTCTGGGCGTCGGGGAGCTCCGGCGACTCGTCGGGAAGATGCGCACGAGGTCGGGGAGGGGTTCGGTGGTGTTGGGGGGGGGGGTCGGGGTGGACCAGGGGGTCGACGGCGGCAACAATGGCGGCGGGGAGGGCTCGGGTCTCCGGCGACGTCGAGCGGGAGAAAGAGGGGGTGCGGCGAGCTCTCGGGGGGGGGGGGGAAATGGGGTGCGGGGGCTCGGCTCTTTATAGCCAGGGCCTCGGCTTCACTTCGGAAGGGCATCGGGGGCGGTCGGGGGATCCCGGATCCTTTGGGATCCGGTCGATCTCCGGCGAGGTCGGTGGCGTGGGCGAGGGGGGAAGGAGAGGGGCGGGGCCCACGGGTCAGCGAGAGGGAGAGAGGGGCGAGGGGGTCGGGTGGAGCTGGGCTGGCCTGGCTCGGCTGACCTGTTGGCCGAGTGGGCCGGCTGGCTTGGGCCAGGCGGGGAGGGGAGGGGTGCGGCGCTGGCTGGGCCTGGGGTGGCCTGGCTGGCGCCCCTGGGGGTTTTCTTTTATTTTTTTTATAAAACTAAAACAAAAATAACACCAAATCTATAAATATTTTATATAGGGTATATATATACCCAAATGATCAGGGGAAAAATTCCCTTTCATTTGAACATTTTTCCAAAGGCAAAATCCAAACTTCATAAAAATCTATTTTTTTTCAAATTCAAATAAATTTCAGATTTGAATCCAAATCTTTTGGCATTGTTTCCTCTGATATTTTTGGAGTGTCATGTTTGCTCCTCTCATACTTTTGATCAAGTATTTATCAGGCATAGTTTTTTTTTGAAATGTTTCCCACATGCCAAAGTTTGAAATTCAAATTCAAAACTCAAAATTTGAAAGAGGGTTTCAAAGCACTTTCAAATGATTTTCAACTTGATTCTTTATAACTTCCAACTCCTATTTCACATAATTGAAGAAGTCATCTTATCTTCCCTCATGAATATCATTGAGTTGCATAAAGCTTTGAATTTGAAATCTTCCCAAATGAAATTCAAATCTTTTTTTTCCAAAACCCTATTCATTTAAAAATGAAGGAAGTCATGTCATCCTCACTCTAGGCTTTGGTGTTGGTATGAATTTGAATCCATTGAGATCAAAAGGCAAAAGGGGAAAGTTTTGGGAAAGTCATTTCATTCCCTCTCATTCAACTTTCAAAAGTTTCAAATTTCACTCAGTTTCACTCAATCCATCAAACCAACAATCAGACAATCAAGCATAGTTATTTATTTAATATAACATTCCAAAATTTAGAATTTTGGGATGTTACAGAGATTCAAGCGTAGGGTAAGATGAAGGGGGAACACAAACTAGTATAATCTTCACGATCCAGGGTGCACTTCATAAGAACCTTGATTCGATCATCATCTCTGTATTGCCGTCTTGTTCTGAGAACTCCAGCTGACATGACAAGAAGAGAAGAAGGAGACTCTAGAAGGATCGATCTTCTCGAAGATCGAACAACTCAAGATTAACTCACGGAATGAGCCATAGAACCATCTCTCAGATTGAGACACGAAGCACACATCTAGAGGGATGGAGTGGAACAGATGATGAGGGTTCACTAGGTAGACAACAACTCCACACCTAAGAGGGTGGTGAACGGTTGTCAACATAGCAAGGAGTTGAATTGCCATGATACCATAACGGGGCATCTTAGGGATGGTGACTCGTAGATATAACCCCTTAGGTGGCAAAAAGAACTACCTTTGAGTCAAGGATCATTGAAACTCTTTATACCATCTTAAGGCAAATCACAATCGATTATTTGGAGGGGTTCGGTAGAATGGCAAACCCGGGTTAGAATGGATGATGTGGATTACCTTATTGGAGACAACGCAAGGGATGATTTTGCTTGCGCGTGCTCTCCAGAACTTGAGCATTTCCATATTCATCAAGGTTTTATCAACATCCGTGTCAAGGATCCTGGCAACACAACATACTACCATGAAGAATAGTGATGGATGATGCAGATGCAAAGGAAGATAACACTTTCTCAGATTTCACCTTAGCGAGAACAAGGGGACAAAATCTGGACGATCGACCGAGAGACATTTAGCACTCCGCTTCTAATGTTCTCCTTGATGTGCTAGTGTAACCCATTCATAGATATGATTTGATATCTAGAACATCAAGTAAAAGGTCGGTCTTCGGGAACACAAAAATCCATAAGGAACAACTAGAGAGTAAATCCTACGAAATCCTTATGGGGAGATGGCCAACTTCTTCAATCAAGATACTACAATAATAGGTCTTTCGGCTGGGTGGTGCTGGCCACGACATCCACTTTACCGGTTATCGAGGGACCAATATTATAGTTCTTGGGAAATGTTCCAACCATCATATCTGCCTGAGATTCAGATCTGGTTGGTGTCAGGATATTCCAGACTCATCGAGTCTAGGAAGAAAAATGAAAGTTTGCAACACAATTCGACGAGATGACGTTGCGAGATTCTCGGGAAATGAACTACGATAGCAAGCTCCAAGACATGAGCTGGTTCTGCTACACACATGTGAACACGCTGTCCCAGACAAGCATGACCACGCAGTAGTCTTATAATAAAACACTACCGAGTTCAGGTTGGGAACCATCATCGAGGATCTCGAAGTCCCTACATAAGTCCGGGTTAGCTCTTATGAAGGAACTTCTTCTCCTTGAACAAATCAGTCAGTGGCTTGGTGTGCTCGGGACACATATGGAATGAAGGTTGCAAGTCTCCAGACCACAGAATACTTCACACGTATGCATGACTGACTTGGGATGATTCCACAGGAAGCAACATTGACTTTCTCGAATCCACGGCGCAACTTGCTCCAAATGCACATAAATTGGAGGAAGTCACTTCTTTGATCCAAACATATGCTTCATGAATGGATCACGAAGATAATGCTTACAAAAGTTTCCAATGCTAACTTAGATGTTCAACATGAATCATGGAGAAGACAAAATACTGCAGATGGGCTCAACAACAATCCATCCAGATGACCATATAAATGGAATTCCATAATTATGTGAGCAAGGACATAGCATTGGTCAGACCCAAAGGATGTAATGGTGTATGCTCGAGGAATAACCGCGAGTAAGACAACATTACAAACATCGTTGGTTCTAAATTGATTTGACGATAGCCCATACTCAAATCAAAGTTTTTATAAGACAATAGGTCCAACAACTGATCACAGGGACCAATCAATGAAGATATCACCTTTCTTCAACTAACACACCAACACCAGGATATCCCTTTGAAACGAACTAGGTTAGGTAAGCTTTTATCTTCCAACTCTCCAAGTTGTCGTTTAGCTTAACCAACTAGCTCAGGGGTATCCAACACGGATTCTTGGAGAAGGGGTGGTTTACAAGAAACCAACTTGATCATGAGCTCAGCATGGCGGTCAGGTGACAACCTGGTAATACTTCCGATAAGATATATGGAAAATCATGAACCACCGATATGTCACTAAGCTCGAGAACAATCTTGCTTTTCAGGGCAAGATGATATGGTGAAATAAGCAAGGGATTGGATAATCCTAACTCATTGATCAGGAGTGCACCAGAGATAAGGACTAGGCAGCATGATCAATCTTAGAATGATGATTCAAAAATCAACACGCTATGAATGAGGTTGTTGTCCATTTAACTACCAAGCAACGGAGTTGCTAGGAGTACTGATTTCACACATCACGATTCACTTGTCGACATTCCGGTTGCAACAACACAGGAACCGAGAAATGAATAATGATGGAGAGAGTATCACTGCATCAAGAGTTCATAGGATGGTGTGCAATTCCCATGATATTCTTGGTATAAGATGGTAATACTCCAAGGTGGAGCAGAATTCAAAAGCTGGGCTGGCATTTTGATCTGCGGAATACAACTGCTTTGACCAAATACTAGATAAGGATGAGGTACTGGAGTTTGTTTCTCCTAGTCATTCCAGAATAGAATGGCTTGACGGACCACAAGAGTAATAGGCATCGATGAACAAATGCACGCATACTCTTGACTATCAATTGATAGACGGGGGTCAGGATACAACTACGGAGGGACAACTCAAAAGAACATACAATTTTCTGAGTTGTGGACGCATGGATTAGAATGTCGAACGAGTTCAACAAGTTTCTTCCGGGTAATCCATGCAGAGAGGTAGAACTGGAAGATTCACAATATAGAATGGAGAACTCATCAAGAGCACTCTGGTTGTGATCTTTTGGTTCAAAAGAACTCCTGCCAAGAATGGTTCATAGTATTTGGAAGAAGGAAAATACCATGGACCTCGAGGACTAATGCAAAGGTTGCTAATTTCCTAAAGGAACTAGCAAACACTATCAACATGAGGTAAATGGGGTGAATCTCGGGTTCAAAACCCAGAAGTGGAATACCTACTACTAAGTGGCATCACAGGATGCTTTCGAGAATGATGGCCAGAGTCATCACACTGGGACCACAAAACATGGCTAGACTACTAGATGATCCCCTAAGACATCTAAGGTCATAATAATAGCTCGGACATATATGTTAAGGCAACAGAGTACCTCAACTCACCAATTAGTGTGGTTAATCTGGCCCAAAGGACATCGGAACAGGAGGAAGGGATTTTGCAAATGCTTCAGACTATTTAGAAACCTGGGATGACTCGGACAGCATAACGGCTGTAAATGCTCAAAATGTTTGATACATGCTACAAAAATGGTGGCATAGCCACTCAGAAGCACAATATCAAGATTTCGAGATCAACAGTTAACATACAGAAGATAGAAACTGAACTGAGGCTTAAACCCAACAATCTTACAAGTCTACAGATTAGTAACACGTGATCCTGATAGAAAGAAGAGATAGCCTAGTTCCTTAACCCCGTAGAAAAGTTATGATGACTCGGATCAGAAGGCATAGGGTATAAGGAGTAAAAAGAGCCTTACGTTCCATCCCACAATCAATTCCCTTATATAACTAAAGAATTTCTAGACTCAACTTCGACCAGTTTCGCTTGGTAATCCTACAGGCAGTCAAGCTCTGATACCAAAGCTGTCAGGACCCTGACTCAATGCCACATCAATCTAGCATGTAACACCTCATATCACTTTGCGGCCTCACGCACGGTATCCCCACGGGTGTCGCCTTACCTTTGCCCGGGACCGTTTGCGCCTTTTGGCACACGTATATGATAGTGTCGCTAGCATCCATATGATAAGGAGCCCGGGCTGACATGGCTAGTCGTAAACCCAAAGTGGCACAAACTTACAGGGACAGGCATCCATGACCCAGCATCGAACGTGTCGGTCATCAGCGAGTGAATCCAGGCTGTAGCACTAGGCTAGCAGGACTCCGGTGAACCGTGCTGTAGCGGGCTAACAGGACTCCGGAATTCATCGCGTGACATTTCCCCGAGGGGACAGACACAGGAACGAAGAAGGACACATGCCGGCCAGCCTAAGTGTTCCGGAGCAGTAGCAAGCTACCCTGGCTCAGTGGAAACACTAGGAGACATTTCCCGGTAAGAGAGGCTACTCAGGATAAACAACTAGATAGTCAGATCCCACACATACCAAGCATTTCAATATCATACACACAATATGCTCGATATGTGCAAATACAACATGGCATCACAACATGACTCTACAACTCAAGTATTTATTCAATAGGCTCCGAGGAGCGAGATATTACAAACATGGGTCTCATGACCCAGCATTCAGAGCACACAAGTCAAGCACAAGCGGAAGCTTAACATGTCTGAGTACAGACATCTACAAATGAAAAAGGCTAAGAAGCCTGACTGTCTATCAGATCCTGCCGAGGGCACAAGATCGTAGCTGAGGTAACAAGCTAAACGTCGAAGTCCACGCGGTACTACTAGCGAGACTGAAGTCTCTCTGCAAAAACATAAATTAAGCAATGTGAGTACAAATTTACCCAGCAAGACTTACATCAGAACTAACTACATATGCATCATTGTCAACAAAGGGGGTGGTGGAGTTTGACTGCAGCAAGCCAGCTTTGACTCGGTGGCTATCCTGAACTACGACTGCAAGTAACTCTTTTGAGGTGGCGCAAACGAGTCCACATATTCACCATATCAATACACCACTATGGATCTGCTCCCGTCTCCCTACGAGAACGCCATCCATAGCACTCACGCTTATCTTGCGCATTTTAGAGTATCCACTTTCACTTGTCTATGAACTGTACAGGCAACCCAGAAGTCCTTTACCGCGGACACGGCTATTCGAATAGATCATATAACCCTGCAGGGGTGTACTTCTTCACACACGCTCTCACCACTTACCGTCGTTTACACGACATGTACTCGGCAACCTTCAAGCGGAAGCCCAGCGAGGGTGTCGGCCACGACCTGACTAACCACATAAGTCTCTCGTCCAGGTTTATCGCCTATTCGGGTTCCATCCGCAAGGAGATCCGTCCGGGGTGTCGCTCACGGCCCCAAATGATGTGTGCAG
Organism: Triticum aestivum; assembly: GCF_018294505.1. Lineage (NCBI taxonomy): Eukaryota > Viridiplantae > Streptophyta > Magnoliopsida > Poales > Poaceae > Triticum > Triticum aestivum. The sequence goes on along the minus strand of NC_057804.1, from coordinate 594,374,063 downwards.
GGTTCCCAAGCCCACCATCCGGGTGCCACTTGGTACACCAGGCCACTGTACCTAGTCTGTCCCAAGCCCACCTGTACCGGGTGCCACTTGGTAGACTACTAACACTACCTACAAACACCAGAAACTAGTTGCAACTCCTGGACAGAGATCAAGTTGATTAATAAGTCGAGAGAGCTTGGAGTGACTAGAGCCCAATGTGTGGTAGTAACTGTTCATGGATCACAAACACAGAACTCAGTTCCTAAGGACGGCTTCAATGAGACAACCCACCATGTACTCCTACATGGCCTCTCACCGCTACCTTTACCAAATCGTGTTCACACACTTAGCTCACACACAGTAGGACATGTTTACACACCTCCAATTCATCCCCGATGAATCAGACCTGACTCAACTCTAAGCAGTAGCAGGCATGAAAAACAAGCATGAATGAGTAGGCACATCAGGGCTCAAACAACTCCTACTCATACTAGTGGGTTTCATCTATTTACTGTGGCAATGACAGGTCATGCAAAGGATAAAGGGGTTCAGCTACCGCAACATGTAACAGATATGTCGTTGTTGTCCTAATGCAGTAAAAGAGAGCAGGAGCGAGAGAGTGGGACTGTATCGGAATGAACAAGGGGGTTTTTCTTGCCTGGCACTTCTAAAGATAATATAGTTCTTCATTGGTGTCATCGAACTCATCGTCGGAACCACGTCTATCGAGAGGGGACAAACACCAACAAACAAGGAAGAAACACAATCAATGCAATGCACAATATGATGCATGATCATGACATGGCAATATGCTATGATTTGAGCTAATGCATCTAGCAGTAGGTTAAATGGAGTTGGTTTGAATCCAAGATTCAAATTCAAACTCCACATGTGGTTATTTAAATGCCATTTAATTGAATTGTCCTAAACAGTAATCATAAGTTGTTCTAACATGCATGAAAATGGTACAGATGGATAGTTTGGATTTTTCTGATCATTTTTCATATATAAATTATTTAATTTGGAGTTACGGTTGAATTCCTATGATTTTTACAAGTTTTAAACATTTTCTGGAATTTATAAATCATTTCTGATTTATTTAAATCCCAGAAAATATTTACTGCGTCAGCCTGACGTCAGTGTGATGTCACAGGGTCAACAGGGTCAACCTGATCCGGCCAAACCTGACCAGTGGGTCCCACTGGTCAGTGTCATAGTGCTGGCTTGGGTCACTGACGGGTGGGCCTAGTCAAAGGCCATGTCAGCATGGTCAAAGCTGACACGTGGGCCCACAGGTTTTAACTAAATCTAGTTAAGAAAATAACCCGAGGTTATTTAGCTGGTGGGGCCTAGATGTCAGTGGCTAGTGTGATTAAACTAAATGCAATTAAGCCCTAATGATGGTGCCACGTCATCACCACCGGCGTGTAAACGCCGGCGACCAAATCCGCAGCGGAGGCCGTCGGACTTTCGCTACGGGGCCCGGTTTGAAGAGCCACTTGCACCTACGTGCTCCGGGAAGTGACGCGGATCCGATGGAGCAAACAACGGAGGCGGGGTGGCCGGAGTTGAGCACGGCGTCCAGTGATGCGGTGGCCGGAGTTCGGGCATGGGCAGCCGCTTGGTTCCAGTGCATGGGGGAGCTAGCTAGGGGCTGCGTTGGACTCGTCGTTGCTTCAGGAGCACGACGAAGGCTTAAGCTCGAGCGGAGATGTACGGTGGCTGCGAGAGCAACGACCATGGCGGACGGCGGCGCTCGGGTACGGCGGCGGGCATAGCTAGAGGACAGGAACGAGCTCGGGGAGGAGGGGGAAAGGCGTAGAATCTCACAGCGCATTAGAAGGGGTCATAGACGAGCTCGGGGGCGCACGGGTGACGGAGAATCGACGGCGACCATCGGCGGCGGTCGAGGACGAAGTCGAGCCTGTTGTCGGCGGAGCGGGGCATCCCGCGCTGCTCGGATCCGTGCAGAGGACGAGGACGATGTCTCGGGGCTCTTGGGCACGTCAGAGGGGCGAGGGGGTGGTTGTGGCCGCAGTAACGGCGTCGGTGGCGACGAGCTCCGCTCGGGCAGAGAGGGAGAGAGAGCAGAGGAGAGGATGGGGTCCAGGGGGAGAAGGGAGAGGTGCAGGGGGGCGAGGGGGAGTGCGTGGCACTCGGGGCTGGCTCCAGAAGCGGCGGAAGCAGGAGGTGGCTCGGGCGCGTGCCGGCGCGCGGTGGCCAAACGCCCTCCTGCCTACTGGCAGGAGGTTGAAGACGGTGGAGGCTGCGGTGGGCTGGGTCGCTGGAATTGGGCCAGGTGGGCTGCGAGGTAAGTTCTTCTGCTCTATTTTATATTTTTTGTTTTGTTTTCTTTAATATTTCTTTTGCCACTGAATTCAAATTTAAACAACTTGAAAACAGTGCCAAAGTTCCCTTGGATATTTTTATGTCACATAATGGACTTCTCCACATATACATAAAATATCACAGGCTTTTTGAAACTATAATCATTATATATTATGAATATAACTTCAAATCCAAATACAATATGATTTAAATTCAATGTTCCAAAATATTCCATAAAAATGTTCCAGAATTTTGGTTTGGTATATATCTCTTGCCAAAATTACCAGAATGATTTTTAGGGAATTTTGGAATCACTGAATGCAATTTAAAGGGTTCTTGCCCTTCTTTTAAAAAGTTTTGAGGCTTTCTAATTTCCTCAGTTCAAATTCCTTGAATTTAAACATGATGCAACACCAGATACTAGCACTTGGCATTATCAAAACTAGGGATGTGACAATCTTCTCCCTTCTCTTCTTTTCTTCACTCTTCTTGATAACCACCTAGACAGAATCTTGACGATTATTGGTGCCTTTGCGCACATTTCTACAAGATAGACCAAAGACTAGTAAATGATCTTTTTTTATGATTATCAAGCAATATTCAATCAATCATGGCAAGAATGGACGGATATATCATGATAGATGCTACATTTGAGTACCAAAATTATATATGTGAAATATACTTATCAAATATGAAAAGTGCTGAGGTAGAACACATGGGCCCCCAAACATGCAGGGTCGGCCTGCGGCCCAAAGTCCAGAACCGTGAGCCTATCTGAGTATTATATTCTCAGCTAAACCCCCATAAAAAAAGCTTAACCCCCATAATGCCCGTGCGTTGCAGAGGGAGTATATTTCTCGGCAAGGTGAGCCTGTGATATAAAAGATTTGTATATTTCTTTACAGAGGGAGTATTTCTCTGTCAAAATATATATTTATGTGTAACTAGTTACTCCTGTCTTTCTACTTCCTTTCACTGATATGTGGGGCAACCTGCAACGGGGACCACGTGCCATATGCACAAATTAGAGTGCACAACTTCACGGTAGACACACCCCGGTCGTAGCACCGCAGTAATGCCAAATGAGCCATAAAATCACAACCCCCCCCTTCTAGCTTTAGCAGTAAGCTGGACGGACGAAGCGGCAATATTTCACTGGGCCTGAATCCCCTTCTCCCTCGTCTGCTTGTTTAGAGAAAACCCCCGCTCGGTGATTGCATAGGGTTTTCTCATGGAGAACCAGGTACGAATTCGTCATCCATCCCCGATAAATCCAAGTCCCTTGGTCGCAGGTAATCCTAGGATGGCAGCCACCGCCGTTGATGCATTTTTCTTCGTACTGAATCTAGTGTGTTTCTGTTGCAGTGTCCAAAGTGCGAGTACCCTACAGATTTCTGCGCCCTCGGTGAGACGCCACACTTGTTCCTTCTCATCCTACCATAGCATTTTGAAACGTGCACAATATGTTCCTAGAATTCTCTTCTCTATCTGGGAGGGTGGTTTTTTTTGAACATGTTGTGTTCTCATATTATTTTTCATGCAGTGTATTATTTGCTCTGCCAGAACACATGTACTCAAGATGCTCGGCCTTGTCATAACTTAATATACTAGTTTAATGGTCACAGTGAAGACAATCCATGGATATTACTTCCGAGTTGGGTTCATGAACCAAGAAGATCGCTGCTTTTTTGATGGCCGAACTTGGATAAACTTTCTCAAGTGTTATGGACTGAAAGTTGGCGCACGAATGTTGATGGAAATAGAAGAACCTGGTCTCATCTTCACTGCGATCTTCCACCCCGACGCCATTCCAATTGTTCATCCATGTTAGTTTTGTATCTGGTTCTTGCTTGTTGCCTCGATTACTTCTTAATCCACTTATTCTGTCTAACTAATCACAATTTAACTTTAGAAGTAGCAACAAATCTCTCACGAAGATGCTATTTCTAACTAATATTTTCTTATAATTGGTGGCACATGTAGGTTTTTTCAGAGTTAAGCAGTCTGCACATTTGTTACTCTGTAATAACTCGGCTGTTACTAATGGCACTGAAGTTGACTGGATCGACATCCATAAGTTCCTACACTTTATTGATCGTCTTGAGGTCCTTGTGGGGCGTTTCAATGGTGGAAGGCCACGTGGGATATGTGTGCCACTGCTGCACTCGTTGAACATGTCCAACTGTGTCGAGAAACTTATGGTACGAGCTATTTTCTATTATATATGTTGTTCATAAACTATTGCTTATACACAGTTTTACAGTTGTGATCTTCTTGAAACAGGAATTGCCGAGTTCTATTGTTCCTATACAGATGCCTGACCATGGTCGGGTCAGACTTGCGGTTGGTCACAACATGATGTTTATGTCGACCTACTCAATTCCCCTTGGAGGTGAAAAGATACTTATTCGTGGGTAGTCTGAAATAATGAAGGCCCGTCCATCTTGGAGAATAGGACAGAAGATTATGTTCATGCTTTTCCATGGCTCTAAAGCTAATATCCTGTTTATTGACCACGTTGCAAGATGAAGCCGCTTTCAGAAGGTTGTGGATGCACGGGGTGGCGCCTGGGCCTTGTGCTGGGGCTTGGCGGCCTCACCCTTGGTTAACTGTAGGCAAAGTAGCACTGTTCGAGGCGTGCTTTGTACGGTTGAACCTGTATAAGTACTCATACTGCTTGCAGCTTTGGTTGTTAAGTGCCCCTGTTGGTTTCAGTTAAGGTTGTTAAGTACTCCTGCTGCTTTTTACAATCTGTCGTGTTTCTTCAGTCCTATCTTCCTCCAACCGCCAAAACCAAACCAGCGCCAGCGAGGCCGCCTGCTTCTGCCTCCCACGGCTGGTTGCGCCTCAGTGCATGCATCGCCGCCCCACCGTCTCCTAAATCGTTAACGCCGACGTCCTCCGCGCGGTTTGGGGTGCTCGCCGCAGCGCCGCCCTCTCGTGTTGTCAACATGGTCAACAAACAATAGGAATCAGCAGAAGTACGTGGAGAGGATGACAGTAGGGGCCCACCACGTCAGCGTATGGAAAAATAAAATGCTTCCTCCTAGTGTTTTCCTGACATCTGGGACCCACGACATTGTGAGCGTATATAGTCAATAGACAAGAGAACAGCACAAGATCGGCTGACACCTAGGACGTCGCTACTCGAGCAGTATTTTTTTTGTTTGGTATTGTTGAGACGGAGCAGGGTTTGAACTGGGCTGTGGCCCGTCTTGCCCAGACTTATATTTTATGTTCACCATGTGACCAGCCCAGCTATTTTTTCTTTGTGAAAATGAGCCCAGTTTATTTTTTCTGAAGAATACCCAATCCAGGCCTACTTATTTTTCTACGCCCTGATGGGTTGCAACTCTTTCAAGACGCCTGCAAATCTTGAAAGTAATATGAAATGGGTTGTAAATATAAAAACAGATGACAAATTAGCAATTACTTTATAATTTCTGATTTTTTTCACATTTTCATATTCCTATTTCACTGGCCATTAACCTAATTTAAATATATCTTCAAAGTACTTTAAATCTGGCTCGACATTTCGGTATTAAAAATAGTTTAGAACCCACAGAAGTATGCAAAATTGGCCCTGGCCAACCAAAAAAACGACTGCAATAAATTCCATAAGAAGTTGCCATGAGCTATATATAAATTATTAAAAAAAAGAGGGAGTGGTCTGACTTGTGGGCCTGTTTAGTTGACGCGTATGCAAGATTTTTTTAGTTATTATATACTACGTCAACAAATGATTCTAGCAGACGTAACCGTTGGTTGTCAATCCAACGGCCGTCGTGTTTCTTCAATCTCTGATATTCTTGCTCCAGCCGCCAAAGTAGCACCGGCGGGACCGCCTCCCGCCTCCCTTGGTCGGCTGTGCTGCCGGCCTTAGTGCCCCCTACTACTCCTACCGCTGGCCAGGGCATCCCTCTACTCACCCACACCCCCTGTTATTCTGCGGCGACGGCAGCCTCACACCGCAGCCGAACCGGTGAACCCTCGTACTCCTCTCCGCGCGGGCTTCCACTACTGCGTCTTCCCCGGCTTCACGTCATCCCCTTCCTAGGCCTCGCCATCGTCCACCGCCGTGGTGCTCTCGGTGCGGCATGGTCAATGTGGTCAATGACCGACTTCCATCCGAAGAGTACTGTACATGGAGAGGCTGATAGCTAGGTCCACGGCAGCCACAAGGAAGTGCCTCCTTATTACGAGGAAAATAATTATTCCTCCACTTGACTGCAGGGACCCACCGGATGGGCCACCAGTATTTCGCGAAAAAAAAGTTTCCCCCTGACTGCTGGGACCCACAGGACGGGCCACCATATTTCGCAAAAAAAACATTCCCCCCGCTGCCAACTCAGACCCACCGGAAGTGCCTCCTTATTACGCACAAAAAAATGAATACCCCCTGCTAGCTGGGACCAACCTTGGTGGGAGGCTGACTTGTGGGCCTACTAAGTTGACTGGGACGGAGGCCTTTGTCAACTTTAGTCAATATATGAACGATTCTAGCTCCAGTGACTGTACGATGTCAATCCAACGACCGTAGTGCTTCTTCAACCTCTGGTCTTCTTGCTCCAGCCGCCCAAAGCAGCGCCGCTCGTGCCGCCTGCTCCTGCCGCCCGTGGCCGGCTGTGATGCCGCGGAGGCCTCACTGCCCCCTACTACTCCCACCGCTGGCCAGGCCATCCCTCTACGCACCCACACCCCCTGTTATTCTGCGGCGACGGCAGCCTCACACCGCAACCGAACGAGTGAACCCTCATACTCCTCTACGCGTGGGCATCCACTACCGCGTCTTCCCGGCTCCGCGTCGTCCCCTTCCTAGGCCTCGCCGTCGTCCACCGCCCTGGTGCTCTCGGCGCGGCGTGGTCACCGTGGTCCAGGAATGGCTTCCATCATACGTGGACTGTACGTGGAGAGGCTGATAGCTGGGTCCATGGCCGCAGCAAGGAAGTGCCTCCTTATTACGTGCAAAATAATTATTCCTCCACATGACAGCGGGGACCCACCGGACGGGCCACCGTATTTCGAGAAAAAAACATTCCCCCTGTCTGCTGGGACCCACCAGCTACATCTTCGCACACAAGGAACTACGTCCGAAAAAAACGATTCGCCCCCCTGACTGCTGGGACCCACCAGCTACATCTTCGCACGCAAGGAAGTGTGTCCGGGCAAAAAAAACGATTCGCCCCCCTGACTGCTGGGACCCACCAGCTAAATCTTCGCACGCAAGGAAGTGCGTCCGGGCAAAAAAACCGATTCGCCCCCTGATTGCGGGGACCCACCAGCTACATCTTCGCAGGCAAGGAAGTGCCTGACAGTCGAGACCCACCTGGTCAAAGTGTACGTAGCGTTGTCATTCTGGTTGCGAATGTGTACGTACATACTGGTCGATATAGAGGCGCGCATGTGTCATAGTAGAGGCGCACACGTAGCATGCACATGTACGTACAGCGGCGAGGGTGCAAGAAAGAAAATACGGCCACGTACGTACATACGGGCAGGGTCTCGAACGCCTACTCGCGCATACGTACATGGCTGGGTCGGAACGGAGAAGCAGCGTTGTCGTCGTGTTCATGGGGAGCCAATCGGCTGGGTCGGAACGGAATGCGTGGTCGTGTTCATCGGGAGGGCTTGGATGGAACAGGCAATGGAAATGAGGCCTCGCGTATCGCACAAGGGAGGAAACGGACTCCACGGGATACTGTTCATCTCCACCGTCGACCTCCTCCAGCCTCCACAGGCTATTGTCAACCTCCTCCAGCCTCCACGGGCTCCTGTTCATCCAGCCTCCACCGCGCGCTACTCCACCGGCTACTGTTCAACCACCCATCCACCGTCTACTATTCATCCAGCCCTCCACCGTCTACTGTTCATCCAGCCCTCCACACCATGGGGTCCTGTTCAACCACCCCTTCACGGCCACCCCTCCACCGTCTACTGTTCATCCAGCCCTCCACACCACGGGGTCCTGTTCATCTAGAGGCAACGCCACTGCTCACTGTTCATCCACCCCCCCCCCCCCCGCAACACTCACTGTTCATCCAATCGATCGACTTCAGTTAGCAGCAGTAGCGAAGGAATTGCTCCATCGGGTTCAGTTAACAGCCATCGATCGATCGATCGCTCGGGTTCAGTAACGCGTAGCCTGCAGTGCAATCGCTCGGGTCCAGTTAGAGCCCAACGCCTCGCTCGGGTTCAGTTAGAGACAACGCCTCGCACACACGTGCGTACGTGTACGAGAGAAACGCGCATCGCTCGGCCCCCGACCTCCCACCGTAACCGGCAACTCCCCGAAATTTTCCTCCCCCTCGCTTCTACCACGGTTTTTTCCGTCATGGACGGCCCAAAGAATGTCATGCGGCTGCGTCTCCGGCCCGCCCAGGATGAAAAGCCCATTTTCTGTCATGATTTTTTGTTATAGAAGTAGGAGCCCACCACATCTATGATGATACCAGGTTTTGTCACAATTATCGTCATAGAAGTGTCATATGTATGACAGAAAAAAATTGTTCGGCCCAAAATGTCACGGATGTGTCTTTTTTTTGTAGTTTTAGGTGGGTTCTTCTACTACAAGAATTTGATTTGCATATCACTGATAGAAAAGGAGCAGAGAACCCCGTAGCTGATAACTTGTCTAGGCTTGAAAATATTCTTGATGACCCACAACCTATTAATGATAGCTTTCTTGATGAACAGTTAGTTGAAATAAATGTCTCTAATGGTACACCTTGGTATGCTGACTATGCTAATTATATTGTTGCTAAATACATACCACCTAGCTTCACTTACCAACAAAAGGAAAAAAATTCTTCTATGATTTAAGACATTACTTTTGGGATGACCCACATCTTTATAAAGAAGGAGTAGATAGTATTATTAGACGTTGTGTACCTGAGCATGAACAGGAACAAATCCTATAGAAATGTCACTTCGAAGCTTATGGAGGACATCATGCGGGAGACAAAACTACTCATAAGGTATTGCAATCTGGTTTTTATTGGTCTACTCTCTTCAAGGATGATCGTAAGTTCGTCTTATCTTGTGATGAATGTCAAAGAATACGTAACATCGGTAAGCGTCAAGAAATGCCTATGGATTATTCACTTGTTGTTGAACCATTTGATGTTTGAGGATTTGATTTCATGGGACCTTTTCCTTCCTCTAATGGGTATACTCATATTTTGGTTGCTGTTGATTATGTTACTATGTGGGTAGAAGCTATTCCAACTAGTAGTGCTAATCACAACACCTCTATTAAAATGCTTAAGGAAGTTATTTTCCAAGGTTTGGAGTCCCTAGATATTTGATGATTGATGGTGGTTCACACTTTATTCATGGTGCTTTCCGTAAAATGCTTGCCAAGTATGATGTTAACCATAGAATTGCATCACCCTATCATCCTCAGTCTAGTGGTTAAGTTGAACTTAGAAATATAGAAATAAAACTAATTTTACAAAATACTGTCAATAGGTCCCGGAAGAATTGGTCTAAGAAACTAGATGATGCACTTTGGGCTTATGGAACAACATATAAAAATCCTATGGGTATGTCTCCTTATAAAATGGTTTATGGAAAAGCTTGTCATTTGCCTCTTGAGTTAGAACATAAAGCATATTGGGCAATTAAAGAACTCAACTATGATTTCAAACTTGCTGGTTAAAAGAGGTTATTTGATATTAGCTCATTAGATGAATGGAGAACCCAAGCTTATGAAAATGCAAAGTTATTCAAAGAAAAAGTCAAGAGATGGCATGATAAAAGAATCCAAAAGCGTGAGTTGAAGGTTGGAGAATATGTTCTTTTGTACAACTCTCATTTTATATTCTTTGCAGGAAAACTCCTCTCCAAATGGGAAGGACCCTATGTTATCGAGGAGGTTACTGATCTAGAGCTATCAAGATAAATAATGCCGAAGGTACTAACCCGAAGGTTGTTAATGGGCAACGAATAAAACATTATATCTCGGGTACGCCCATTAATGTTGAAAGCAATATTATCCAAACTATGACACCGGAAGAACACATAAAAGAAACCTTCTGGAACACTCCAGAATCGTGAAAAAGAGGAGGTACGTCATACGATAAATAAGCGGACTCCGAAAATTCCGCAAAAATATTTTTGTCAGTTTTGGAATATTTAGAAAATTAGGAAAATAAGAAACTACCAGGAAGGTGACCCTGGAGGGCACAAGACATCCAGGCGCGCCCAGGTGGGTTGTGCCCACCTCGGGTACCTTCCGGACTCCGTTTTTCTTCCGTTTGCTTGTTTCCCAAGATAAAAAATCTTTATATACTCCCCGAACCTGTTGACCCCCGTATCACGGAGAAATCTCCTGTTTTCTATTCCTTGTTGTTTTCTGTCAGATTTGTCAAGTCGGGCATCATGTCTTCTCCCTCCTCTAATGCTGAAGAAGGCGATGCTTGGTTGCTTCAGGTGGAGTCCAGGGGAGAGGGATTTGAAGAGGGCGCTATGGAGGAAGATGAGGGAGACTCGCTTGGAGTTCACCCTCTGGCCTCTAAGAGGCGCACTCTGGACGACATCTCCACTCATCCTAACCCCCACCAAGCCATGAGACCAACAAACAATCAAGAGGGCCCTAGAGATCAGGAAGACCTCCCTACAAGGAGACCTCTACACAGGTTACATCAAAACAATTTTCACAATTTGACTCATAATTATGGGTTCTAAAACACTCCTCGTGTGCATATACCGTCCAATTGGGACATATCTCGTCCAAGAGAAAGTGATGCAGGGACAAACTCTTGGGGTCCGGAAAATAAGCATATCATGGCGAAAGTAGACAAGAACACTGAGTTGCTTCACCAAGCTCTTTGGGAGATTCAAAGTTTAAGAGAGGCACTCAGAGATATATTGGACAGGATCACCACTACTTCATCACCACCACCTCCTTCTTCATCACCAAAAGAATATTGAGTATCGGGTATGGGCACTCCCCTTGGCTTTCACCAAGCTTGGGGGGGTTATCGGTGTCAAAATTGGCAGATCTCTGGTAGGGGGGCCCAAGCTGTGCGTCTAAGGATCGATGGTAATAGGAAGCCAGGGGACACATTGTTTACTCAGGTTCGGGCCCTCTTAAGGGAGGTAAAACGCTACTCATGCTTGATTGTATTCGACGAGTATGAAGATTACAAGAGTTGATCTACCTCGAGATCATAATGGCTAGCCCTAGATGTCTAGCCTATGAGGATTTCAATGATGGTGAAGAAGGTGTCTCTACGGACTAACCCCTCCAGTTTATATGTACACCTGAGGGGTCTAGGGTTTGTACAAGGTCAGTTTATGAGGGAAGGAATCTTCCGGACTCTATTCTTGCTGTCCACGTATTGAGAAGTCCCATCCGGACACGGTGAACAATCTTCAGCTTGATCTTGTATGGCCCATCCAACCCGACCCGTACCCCTAGGCAGGCCTCCTCAGGACCCCCGGATCTAGGACTCCCTCAGTAGTCCCCAAACTTGCCTTCAATGATGATGTAGTGTGCGGACACAACTCTTCGGCTTTGCAAGGTGAGTTCTCCGTCATATTCCGGATTGATGATAGTCCGGCATCGCGTTTTTTGTCCAGTCTTTATGATTCCTCCAAGTCATCGCCTCGATTTCCATGTGTCTTAAGGGATGCAAATGGTCTGTTACCCTTGTATTTTCATATTTCTGACAGGCACGGTTTGTGCCTATATAATGAGGTTAGATCTTCAAAACGCCATCTCGCACCACTTCAAGAGCAACAGAACAAACCACGGAAAAATTCAGACCATGGCCGGTGTCCCTGGATCCTCCTCGCATCCCCATGGCCCTCAGGAGGGGGATTGGCAAAGTTGCTCCATATCCCATCTCCAGCTCAGTCGACTCCAGACGCAAGGATATCTCCCTCCCTCGGATCTAGTCTCCGTACGGGCAGGGTTAACTTCTATGGGCATTGATGCTTTGGCAGAGAATTTCCCCAATCCCAACCAGGGGGAGAGGGTGTGCTTCATCTCTTTCCTTTTGAGGGGCGTGGGATTCCCAATCCACCCCTTCCTTAGGGGCCTACTGGAACACTACGGGATCCAACTGCACAACCTCACACCAGGTTCTATTTTACATATATCTAGTTTCATCGCTCTTTGCAAATTATTTTTGGGCTGCGAAGCTCACCTTGAACTATGGAAAAAGTTCTTCTGCCTCTTCCCCCACCATCAGGGCGGTCGGTCTATTTTTGAAGTGGGCGGCGCCGAAGTATGGCGCATAGCCATATGCGACTACCCAGTCGGGACTCCGAAGAAGGGATCCACCGAATGGTCTTCGGAATGGTTCTATATCGAGGATGTTCCTCTTCCAGACCCTGTTCGGCGCGGACTGCCAGAATTCTCCGTGGCCCCCTTGAAGAAGCTATATAGCTGGCGTCCCAAGTCCCCTAATCAGGAAGACAGTGCGGAAGTAATGAGATTGGTAAACAAGGTCAGACTACTGACCCATTCCGAACTCTCCATAGTTTAAGTTATGGCCATTGCGATAAAGCAATTCATCTAGCCACTTCAATCCAAGGTAACCCCTTATGGAACTACAACGGGGAGGATGACGAATCCCGCTACAGGTGAGAGGGTCCAGATAGCTAAGCCGCATTGGCCGCCATGCTGACCGACCTTTATAAAGGAGAAGAAGAAGACTTCCTTCGTTTAAATTATGGAGAGGGCTTCTCCATGTACAGTCCCATTGAATGGGTAAGTTTTCTAACCGTTTTCAGTACTTTTTTACTCATTGAGATGCATTAACTGAATACCCTGGTTGCTTTTTAAATAGTCATGGAGGCAAATGATCGAGAACATTAACTGCCCCGCCCCCCAGCCAGAGGATCACGATCGAATGAGGATCCTGACATATTTGTAGAGTTTGAAAACAGAGTCTACTATCAGGCGAGCCTTGACGGCTTGGAGGTAGCTATTGTGGCTGGGGTTACCTCGACGTCGATCCTTTTGTGAAGGTAAGTATTCAGAAATTGTATTCTCAGGGAAGAGAGATACTTCTGCTCATTTCTTATCCTTTGCATTGGACCATGTGTCGCAGGATCATCGCTCAGCGAGCTGTACCCAGGGATGGGCGACCAAGAGGAGGTCAGCACCTTCGTGGAAAGGTCGTGCAAAATGAAAGGAAGTAGTAAGCACCATTGAACCTACTCCATCACCAAAAAGGTATATTCCTCCTATTTCATATTCGAGCGTGAAGCCGAATTGTCATTCACATCCTCCTTCTATCATCACAGGAGGGGTATACGACGAACCGTGAACAAGATCCCAGCCAGCCAAGCCGCAGCCAATATGGCACCAGAGACATCAACCAGGACAGGGGCGCATGCTGGTGTGGCACAGACTCATTCGCCTCACAGAGAGCCGGATGATATGTCCATCACTAAGTCCGAAGTTGAGAGTGTGATGCATCATCATCACTTGAAAGAAGCCTTGCGCGCTCCTGCCTTAACGAAGCTGGAGTTTACCGCCCTAAGTACTATAGGTGCATATATCCGAGCTGCCTGGGACGGACTCACAGGGGTTGCTCGTCTGTTTTCAAAGGATATGCAGGTACAAATTTATAAAAACTTAGTAGATAGATAGCAGTAGCCCCCAAGACTTAAAGCGGGTGGATGAAGCCGATTTGAGGATTGTTTGATGACCGCAGGTTCTCAAGGAGAAGAACAGTGCATTGTCCTAGGAGCTCGAGACAAGCCGGACACAGCTAAATGCCGCTATCTCCGAGCTTGAAGAAATGAAGAGTGACCCAATATATTTTGGCAAAGATAAAAAAACTAGAAGAAGAAGTGAAGAAGTACGTCGAAGAGATAAAGAGCTTAAAGGCTCAACTCTTGGAGGCACAACACGAAAACCAGAAGCTGAAGGGCGGCATATTCGGTATGACTTGTGAACCGTCTGGATTATTGATATAATCATATCATGCGGAATGTTATAGTTCGGTTGATATAGGTATGTTGACCGACTGCCCCGAAGAGGAAGTGTTTGGCCTGCAAAGCGACATTCTAAAGTAGCTGGCAAAGCTGCACGAGCATGCCCGAAAGGCCATGAAGAATATGGCCAAAGCCTTATGGCCCTCTGACGTCCCTCCAGAAAGTATGGAGGGGTTGGCAGATCTATTCAAGGGTGCTCGGCATCACTTCGAGTTGTGGAAGACGTCCGCATGCCATGAAGGCGCTCGAGAGGAATGGGCCATGGTGAAGACGCGCTATACCCGTCTTGATCCGAACCATATGGCCCGAGTTGGACCACAAGGACCTGATGGGAAGGAAATTCCTGTGATCTTGGTATATGACTGATGTCTGCTAGAACTACGTCGGTATTTCCCCAAAGAGGAAGGGATGATGCAGTGTAGCAACGATAGGTATTTCCCTCAGTGATGAGATCAAGGTTATCGAACGGTTAGGAGAACCTCCTCACACCACGTAAACAGCATCTGCACACAAATAACAAATACTCGCAACCCGACGTGTTAAAGGGGTTGTCAATCCCTTCCGGGTACGGCGCCTCAAGATAGGCAAAAACGTGAGGTAAAAAGTGGTAGATAGGATAAATAGATCGCGGAACAAATAAATTGCAGCAATGTATTCTTGTATTTTTGGTTTAATAGATCTGAAAATAAATGCAAGAGAAAATAGATCGCAAGGGCAAATATGATGAAAAGAGACCTGGGGGCCATAGGTTTCACTAGTGGCTTTTCTCGAGAAAAAGAGCAAATGGTGAGAAAACAATTATTGTTGGGCAATTGATAGAACTTAAAATAATCATGACGATATCCAGGCAATGATCATTATATAGGCATCACGTCCAAGATTAATAGACCGACTCCTGCCTGCATCTACTACTATTACTCCACACACCGACCGCTATCCAGCATGCATCTAGTGTATTAAGTTCATGAGAAAACGGAGTAATGCAATAAGAACGATGACATGATGTAGACGAGATCCGTTTATCTATTGCGGCAGATATAGATCTCATCGTGTTATACTTAGTAGCAATGATACATACGTGTCGGTTCCCTCTCTATCACTGGGATCAAGCACCGTAAGATCAAACCCACTACAAAGCACCTCTTCCTGTTGCAAGATAAATAGATCAAGTTGGCCAAACAAAACCCAAATATCGGAGAAGAAATACGAGGCTATAAGGAATCATGCATATAAGAGATCAAGGAAGACTCAAATACCTTTCATGGATAAAAACATAGATCTGATCATAAACTCAAAGTTCATCGGATCCCAACAAACACACCGCCAAAAGACTTACATCATATGGATCTCCAAGAGACCATTGTATTGATAAACAAGAGAGAGAGAGAGAGAGAGAGGAAGCCATCTAGATACTAACTATGGACCCATAGGTCTACAAAGAACTACTCACGCATCATAGGAGAGGCACCAATGGAAGTGGTGAACCCCTCCATGACGGTGTCTAGATTGGATCTGGTGGTTCTGGAATCTGCGGCGGCTGGATCAATATTTCGTCCACTCCCCTAGGGTTTCTGGAATATTTGGGTATTTATAGAGTAAAGAGGCAGTTCGGAGGGCACCCGGGGTGGGCACAACCCCCTAGGGCGTGCCTGGGCCTCCTGGCGTGCCCTGGTGGGTGCTGCTCCCCTCTAGCAGCCCCTCAGGTGCTTCCTTGTCCCACTGGCTTTCTTCTGGCCCAAAAAAATCCTCCAGGAGTTGCGTTGCGTTTGAAATCCGTTTGATATTGATTTCCTGCGATGTAAAAAAACATGCAGAAAACAACAACTCACACTGGGCACTATGTCAATAGGTTAGTACCAAAAAATGATATAAAATGACTATAAAATGATTGTAAAACATCCAAGAATGATAATATAACAGCATGGAACAATAAAAAATTGTAGATATGTTGGAGATGTATCAACATCCCAAAGCTTAATTCCTGCTCTTCCTCAAGTAGGTGAATGATAAAAACAGAATTTTTGATGTGGAATGTTGCCTAACATGTCCATCACATTCTTTTATTTATAGCATGGACATATGGACTTTTATATGATTCAAAGCAATAGTCTAGTTTTGACATGAAGACTTTAATACTCAAGCATACCAACAAGCAACCATGTCTTTCAAAATATCAACACTAAAGCAAGTTATCCCTAGGCATCATGCTCAATCATTGATCCATTCATGAAACACACTCGAATATTAGCTACGCCCGATGCTCAAATACGATCATAGTGCCCCTTAGTTGGTGCTTTATAAGAGAAGATGGAGACTCAAATTCAAAATAAAAACTGCTTAAGTAAAAGAAAGGCCCGTTGTGGAGGGAAGTAGGGATTTAGTAGAGGTGCTAGAGCTCAAAATTTAAATTGAGAGATAAAATTATTTTTGAGTGGCATACTGTTCCTACCAACGAAAATGACTTGGAGGATCCCAACACTTTCCATGCTAGATACATCATAGGCAGTTCCCAAATAGAAAATAAAGTTTATTCCTTTTTCCACCATAACTTTCACTTTCCGTGGCTAACCGTATCCATGGGTGCCCTCCATACCAACACTTTCCAAGAAATTTATTATTTGGCAACATAAAGTAAATTCATTTATTCATTTCGGGACTGGGCATCCCTAGTACCTTTGTCGTACTCTTGTGCAATGACAAGTGAATAAACACTCATCGTGAGAATAACACATCTAGCATGGAAAATATTGGCTACCCTTTACCGCCTTGCGACTAGTAGAGGACATAAAATAGAAATTTATTTTGAATATGATAGATGGCACATACAAATTTGCTTAGAACGGCATGGAAATACCGCATATAGGTAGGTATAGTGGACTCATATGGCAAAACTGGTTTAAAGGGTTTTGAATGCACAAGTAGTGATCATACTTAGTGCAAAAATGAAGGCTAGCAAAAAGATTGAGAAGCGACCAACCAAAAAGCAAAAAATCTCGTACCCAAGCATTAAGCATAATTAACAGCGAATAATGCACCATAAGTAGGATATGAACTTCATTGCATAACTATTGACTTTCGTGCTTGCATAGGGAATCACAAACCTTAACATCAATATTCTTACTAAAGCACAATTACTCATCAACATGACTCACATATCATATTGTCATATCTCAAAACCATTACTAAGAATCAAGTTTATTTTGTCCAATGATCTTCATGAAAGTTTTTATTATATCCTCCTTGGATATCTATCACTTTGGGACTATTTTCATATGTTGCTTTTGATAAGCTCAAACAAATATAAGTGCAGATCATGAGCATAATATTTTTCTTTCTCTCAAAATAATCTAAGTGAAGCAAGAGAGAATTTCTTAAAAAATTACTAACTCACAAATAAATCTAAGTGAAGCATGAGAGCATTTCTTCAAAATTAACAAAGCACACCGTGCTCAAAAAGATATAAGTGAAGTACTAGAGCAAGTCCATGGCTCTAAAAGTTTAAGTGAAGCATAGGAGAAAGCATAGCATAATTTTTTGGCTCTCTAAAAAGGGTGTGTCCAGCAAGGATTCAACACTTAAAACACAAAGCAAAACAAGCAAAGACTCGTATCATACAAGACGCTCCAAGCAAAACTCATATCATGTGACGAATAAAAATATAGTTTCAAGTAAAATACCGATGGTTGTTAGAAGAAAGCAGGGCTGCCACTCGAGGCATCCCAAAGCTTAGTTTCTTGCTACTTCTTTGAATATTATCTTGTGGTGCCTCGGGCATCCCCAATCTTAGTGTTTTGCTTATCCTTATTCCTTCATCCATCGTAAGATAACCCAAAACTTTAAAACTTCAATCACACAAAACTCAAACAAAACCTTCGTAAGATCCGTTAGTATAAGAAACCAAACCAGTACTATAAGTACTGTAGAAAACCTATTATTATTTTGTTTTTGCATTATATCTACTGTATTCTAACTTCTCTATGGCAAAAACTCAACAAAGAAAATCATAGAATCATCAAAACAAGCACACAACACAAAGAAAACATAATCTATCAAAAACAGAACAGTCTGTAGCAATATGAAAACTTCAAATACTTCTGTAACTCCAAAAATTATGAAATAAATTGGTGGACGTGAGGAATTTGTCTATTAATCCTCTGCAAAAAGAATCAACTTAAAACCTTTTCTGTAAAAAAAATTACAACGAATCTCTTGAGTGCAAAAGTTTCTGTTTTTCAGCAAGATCAAATAGACTTTCACCCAAGTCTTCCCAAAGGCATTGCTTGGAACAAACACTAATTGAAACAAAAAAAACACAAACAGTAGCATAATTGTGCTAACACTCAAGAACAGAAAGCAAGAAACAAAAATAAATTTTATTCATTGGGTTGCCTCCCAACCAGCGCTATCGTTTTACGCCCTAGCTAGGCATAATCCGTAGGATCTAAGTTTTGTCACTCTTATCCTTGTTTCCGGCAGTGATCCACGAATAGTGTTGGTTCACATTGTTAAAAAACTTGTTGGATCATGTCTAAAACGGGGACTTGCTTGTTAAGATTTTCATCAAAGATTTGGTTATCTCCAAGAAAATGTCTCAAAGCATAATCACTATTACAAATAATTTCATCAATCACGGGTTTTTCACGGTTCATGCCATAAAAATCAAAGATTTCCCTAGCTTCCTATATTATGTAGTCAAATTCATTCATTAAAACAAGAGTGGCTAACTTTTTAGCTTTAGGATCCTTTATAACGGGCAACTCATAAAACAATCTTTGCAAGGTACGATGAGTACGAATAAATCTAGTTTCAAGTTTCACAACAAGTGCCGAAATAGCTTCCGCATAAGATTTAGTCCTTTTAAGTATAGGAATATCATCAAGACTTCATTTTCTGACACAATTGAAAATTCCTTGGAGATGTTCTTTTCCCATAAAATTCCCTTGCCGCAAAACAAAAGTTTTGGCAGCCAGATTACCCGTATGCTCCACTTTAGGAGTTAGGCCATCATCCGTTTTTGCCATACCAAAGTCACTAATGGTGACAAGTTCAAGCAAATAAAAGATCTGACGAGAACACGGCGAACGAAAAAGAGGGCGAATAAAACGACAAATTTTTGTGAAGTGGGGGAGAGGAAAATGAGAGGCAAATGGCAAATGATGTAAATTGCGAGGAGATGAGATTTGTGATTAGGAACCTGGTTCATGTTGAAGATCCTCCCCGGCAACGGTGCCAGAACTTCCTTTTGATGTCTGCTAGAACTACGTCGATATTTCCCCAAAGAGGAAGGGATGATGCAGTATAGCGATGGTAGATATTTCCCTCAGTGATGAGACCAAGGTTATCGAACCAGTAGGAGATCCTCCTCACACCACATAAACAACACCTGCACACAAATAATAAATACTCACAACCCGACGTGTTAAAGGGGTTGTCAATCCCTTTCGAGTACGGCGCCTCAGATAGGCAAAGACGTGAGGTAAAAAGTGCTATATAGGATAAATAGATCATGGAACAAATAAATTGCAGCAATGTATTTTTGTATTTTTGGTTTAATAGATCTGAAAATAAATGCAAGAGAAAATAGATCGCAAAGGTAAATATGATGAAAAGATACCCGGGGGCCGTAGGTTTCACTAGTGTCTTCTCTTGAGAAAAATAGCAAATGGTGGGAAATCAATTACTGTTGGGCAATTGGTAGAACTTCAAATAATCATGACGATATCCAGGCAATGATCATTATATAGGCATCACGTCCAAGATTAGTAGACTGACTCCTGCCTGCATCTACTACTATTACTCCACACATCGACCGCTATCCAGCATGCATCTAGTGTATTAAGTTCATGAGAAAATGGAGTAATGCAATAAGAACGATGACATGATGTAGATGAGATCCATTTATCTATTGCGGCAGATATAGATCTCATCTTGTTATCCTTAGTAGCAATGATACATCCGTGTTGGTTCCCTTTCTGTCACTGGGATCAAGCACCGTAAGATCGAACCCACTACAAAGCACCTCTTCCCATTGCAAGATAAATAGATCAAGTTGGCCAAAGCAACCCCAAATATCGGAGAAGAAATACGAGGCTATAAGCAATCATGCATATAAGAGATCAAAGAAGACTCAAATAACTTTCATGGATAAAAACATAGATTTGATCATAAACTCAAAGTTCATCAGATCGCAACAAACACAACGCCAAAAGACTTACATCATATGGATCTCCAAGAGACATTGTATTGATAAACAAGAGAGAGAGAGAGAGAGGAAGCCATCTAGCTACTAACTACGGACCCGTAGGTCTACAAAGAACTACTCACGCATCATAGGAGAGGCACCAATTGAAGTGGTGAACCCCTCCATGACGGTGTCTAGATTGGATCTGGTGGTTCTAGACTCTGCGGCAGCTAGATCAATATTTCGTCGACTCCCCTAGGGTTTCTGGAATATTTGGGTATTTATAGAGCAAAGATGCGGTTTGGGGGGCACCCGAGGTGGGCACAACCCCCCAGGGCGTGCCTGGGCCTCCTGGCGTGCCCTGTTGGGTGCTGCTCCCCTCGAGCAGCCCCTCGGGTGCTTCCTTGGCCCATTGGCTTTCTTCTGGCCCAAAAAAATCCTCCAGGAGTTGCGTTGCGTTTGGACTCCGTTTGATATTGATTTCCTGCGATGTAAAAAACATGTAGAAAACAACAACTGGCACTGGGCACTATGTCAATAGGTTAGTACCAAAAAATGATATAAAATGATTGTAAAACATCCAAGAATGATAATATAACATAATGGAACAATAAAAAATTATAGATACGTTGGAGACGTATAAATGACCAAGTAATGACAGTGGCGAAATTTTCACAACAAGATTGTAAATTAGATAGTTTACTAGACGACGTAGAAAGAGAGTAGGCATTCGATTCGATGTATCAATGTACTTTATGACCGAACTTATCTCCTATCAGATTTGATGAAAATTTTGTCATCACAGACCATCGGCTTCTACCTCCGAACCAAAAAGTTGGAGTGTTTCCCTATACTATGTTTAACTAAAAAACATTTAGTATTGTCGAAAACCAGGCAATCCGGTCATATTGCTCGAACAGACAAAATGTATTCGTGGAGTTATGTTATATTACTGTTTAACGTAAGAAACATCTTCCAAGAAAAATAGTTCCATTAGAGGTTCCTTTCCTTGGGCTAGGCTCGTATCCAAAGTACAGGCAGCCAATTTCATAGTTTTTTCCAGAAACAATCTGTTGTATCTGTGTCGACCAATTATTCCCTTAAGAACGCTAGCTTTCGGCTTCACCCGTCTGAGGTACAGGTCCAGATAACCCGGTTGTAACAATCGCAGAGGTGCTCCCTTTACACCCTAGCCGAACAATCGGGAACGTAGGGTATAAGCACAGGAGCACAACAACCCACCTTGGCAAAAACATAAGTCATAGAGGTGCATAAAATGGCAGAAACAACAAACAGTACGGACAAAACAAGCTTGTAAGCTTTTTAATAAAATGCTTCTTTAAAAGAAGCCCCCATGTATGGTGGGTGTATACATTTAAAGATCTGTACTCCCAACAATGCGGTCAAACCGAACTTACATTTAAGAAGAAAAGGGAAAAATTAAGAGGGGAGAGGAAATAGAAAAAACCTAGTTTAAAATGAAACCTAAGGAGGCTCAACTATGCGTAAAATCTTCGGAGCCGGGTGGCGTTCCATGGGTTCGGCTCGAGGGGATTATCCTATGCATTGCGAAGGCGATAGGCTCCTCCAGTAAGGACTTCATATATTATGAAGGCCCCCTCCCATTTGGGTTTGAGCTTATCCTTTTTCTTGTCCAGGAGGCATAGAACAAGTTCCCTGACATTGTATGTTTTAGCCCGCACTTCTCTGCTTTGGTAACGCCTGGCCTGTTGTTGATAGAATGCAAAACGGGCCTTAGTAACATCGCGCTCCTCTTCAAGTCCATCTAGGTCATCCTACCGATCTAGTTCGGCTTCTTTCTCTTCGTACATGCGCACTCTAGGTGAGACATAAATAATATCGCAGGGCAATACGACCTTTGCACTTTACACCATAAAGAAAGGTGTGTATCCAGTCGTTCGATTGGGCATGGTCTGGAGTCCCCAAAGTACGGAATCGAGTTCCTCAACCTAGTGTTTGTCTGATTCTCATAAAGAGTGCACTAATCTGGGCTTAATACCATTCATGATCAGACCATTAGCCCATTCTACTTGGCCGTTTTTCTGAGGGTGGTATACAGATGCATAGTCGAGTTTGATGCCCAACTTAGCGCACCAAGTTTTCACCTCATCAACTATGAAGTTAGAGCCATTATCAATGATGATACTGTGTGGGACACCATAACGATGGACTACGCCAGATATAAAGTCAATCGCTGGTCTGGCCTCAGCTGTTTTACTGGTTTGGCCTCTATCCATTTAGTGAATTTATCAACCATGACCAGCAAGTATTTCTTTTTGCGGCTTCCCCCTTTAAGGGGTCCAACCATGTCAAGCCCCCAGACCGCAAAGGGCCAAGTAATGGGGATTGTTCTTAATGCGGTGGGAGGCATGTGGCTTTGATTGATGAAAAGCTGACAGTCCACGTAGCGTTGGACAAGGGCTTGAGCGTCAGCTCGAGCCATAGGCCAGAAAAAGCATGTCTGGAATGCCTTACTTACAAGGGCGCGGGCTGCAGCGTGATGACCATCGAGACGGGCATGTATTTCTGCCAGGACTTGCCTTCCCTCCTCTTCGGAGATACACCTTTGAAGGACTCCGGTAGTGCTTCTTTTGTACAATTCACCCTCATGTACTTTAAAGGCTTTAGAGTGCCAAACTATGCATCGAGCTTCATTTTGATCGTCGGGGAGCTCCTGTCTATTAAGGTAGGCCAGGAAGGGTACGGTCCAGGGGGTGATAATCACCATGATCTCGTGGGTAGAGGGTGTTATCTCGATATCCAGACCACCGATGGTGTCTGCGTTGTATTCAGCAGCTGGGGGTGTGATCAGGTCTGTACTGCTTTCCCTGCTCTCACCCTGCCACACTACGGATGGCTTAAAGAGCCATTCCACAAAGGCGTTAGGTGGCACAGGGTCGCTCTTAGCGCCCATACGAGCGAGGATGTCGGCCGCCTGCTTACTTTCTCGAGCGATGTGATGGAACTCGAGTCCTTCGAACCGAGCTGATATTTTTAATATGGTGTTTTGATATTCCACCATTTTTGGGTCCTTTGCATCGAACTCTCCATTGACCTGGGAAATTGCGAGGTTCGAATCACCGCACAGCTCCAAGTGTTGTATACCCATGGAGACAACCATGCGAAGACCGTGTAGTAGCGCCTCGTATTCGGCTACATTGTTGGAGTCTATATACATTATTTGTAGTATGTAGCGGACTGTGTCCCCAGTAGGGGATGTGAGGATTACACCAGCCCCTAGTCCGGCCAGCATTTTAGAGCCATCAAAGTACAGAATCCAATTGGAGTATGAGTTGCACTCTTTAGGGGGTTCAGCTTCCATCCATTCAGCGACAAAGTCGGCCAATACCTGAGATTTGATAGCCCGGCGTGGCTTGTATATGATTTAGAACGGTAATAGCTCGATGGTCCATTTGGCTATGCAGCCAGTGGCCTCTCTGTTATTGATAATGTCATTAAGTGGTACTTCATATGCCACTGTGACCGAACACTCTTGAAAGTAGTGTCAAAGTTTGCGGGATGCCATGAAGACTGTGTAGGATATCTTCTGATAGTGGGGGTATCGGGATTTGCAAGGTGTATGAACCTCCGATACGTAGTAGACTAGTTGTGGGTAGGGAATTTATGAACCTCTTCCCCTTGTTCGACGATGAGCACGGCACTAATCGCTTGATTAGTCGCCGAAATATATAACAACATGGGCTCTCCAACACCTGGTGCAGCTAGGACTGGGTTGCTTGCAAGAAGGGTTTTAATTTCTTCCAATCCGGCTATGGCAGCATCCGTCCATTTGAAGTTGTTTGTGCGTCGTAATAGCTTGTAGAGTGGTAGCGCTTTTTCTCCCAATTTGGAGATGAAGCAGTTAAAGGCCGCGACGCAACCCGCTAGCTTATGGACTAGCTTTAGGTCTGTTGGTATGGCCAATTGTGATAATGCTCAGATCGTGGCTAGGTTTGCTTCAATTCCTCTATGGGAAACGATGAACCCAAGCATCTTTCCGGCTGGAACTCCGAAGACACATTTTTCTGTATTAAGCCGTATGTCATATGTTTGGAGGTTGTCGAATGTGAGGTGAAGATCGTCCACCAGTGTCTCGACGTCCTTTGTCTTGATGATGACGCCGTCCATGTATGCTTCGACCATTTTGCCTATTTGCTTTTCCAGGCAAGTTTGAATCATGCGTTGGTAGGTAGCCCAGCATTTTTGAGTCTGAAGGGCATAGTGTTGAAGCAAAAGGGACCATAAGGGGTGATGAACGTGGTTGCCACTTGGTCCGATTCCTTCATCTTAATCTAATGGTATCCGGAATAAGCATCGAGGAAACACAAAGAGTCGTGTCGTGCAGTTGCGTCAATAATTTGGTCAATGTGAGCCAATGGGAAGGGGTCCTTAGGGCAAGCCTTGTTGAGGTCCTTGAAATCAACGCACAGGCGCCAGGATTTATCCATCTTTAGTACCATAGCCAAGTTGGATAGCCAATCCGGATGTTTAATTTTCCTAATAAACCCAGCCTCTAATAGTTTGGCTAGCTCTTCTCCCATGGCTTGACGCTTGGGTTCGGAGAATCGCTGTAATGTCTGTTTCACGGGTTTGCATCCCTTTATTATATTAAGACTGTGTTCACCCAGTCTTCATGGGATGTCGGGCATGTCTGAAGGGTGCCAGGCAAAAATATCCCAATTCTCTCACAGGAATGTGCATAGGGCGGCGTCCACTGCCGGATCCAGCTATGCTCCGATGGATGCTGTTTTATTAGGGTCCGTCGGGTGCACTTGGAATTTCACTATTTCCTCGGCTGGCTTGAAAGAGGTGGATTTGGATCTCTTATCGAGAATCACATCGTCCCTATCCACCTTGGACCATAGGGTGGTTAATTCCTCCGCCGCTAGGGCTTCGGGTAGTGCTTCGAGGGCCAAGGATGCGGTTTTGTTTTCAGCATGAAGGGCTTTGTCCGGGTCGCATAGAGTGGCATGGTTCTTCCTGCCCATAGACTGGTGGTCGGGTGACCTGCCGGGATGTATTCTTTTAGCCCAGGACGCACACTGCGTCAAGGCAGCGGTCTCCGGATGAGTTTTCTGGACCCTCCATGTGCTTTCCATTGCATAGTACTTTTGTACTACGTGCGATAATTCTGTGAAACTATGTATGTGGCGACGGTCGAGGGCATTCAATATTCCTTCGTTGGTGCAATTACGGTGGAAAACTAAAACTGCGTCGTCGTCCGAGCAGTCTTTGATCCAGTTTTTAACAAGCAGGAATCTGGGCCCAAAAGTGGTGGACCGTTTCTTGAGGCTGCTGTCACACATACATCAGGTCGTATATATCTGGAGGACCCGAGTGGCTTGGAGAATATAGATTGTGGTTGGTGGGTGGATTAAATTTTGGATCTTGTTCCGCGTCTGTGTTTGGAGCCAGAATGGCTTCCGAAGTGACCGTTTTGGGTCCAGTTAAGTGCAAAGCCTCTGGCAATCCTACACTTGAACCAGAGTCCAGAGGGCGTAAGGTCCCGTTCCAAGGGGAAGTATCCGACTCGGGGGATTCGGGGACTCGAACATACTTGGTTTTAAATATGGGGAGGGAAGTGTCTGTGGCCGGTTCCTCGACAACCGCCACAATAATAAAGTTGTTATTTATATTTCCTTATATCATGATAAATTTTTATTATTCATGCTAGAATTGTATTAACCGGAAACTTAGTACATGTGTGAATACATAGACAAATAGAGTGTCACTAGTATGCCTCTACTTGACTAGCTCGTTGATCAAAGATGGTTAAAGTTTCCTAGCCATTGACATGAGTTGTCATTTGACAAATGGGATCACAGCATTATAGAATGATGTGATTGACATGATGCATCCGTTAGCTAAGCACTATGATCGTTTAGTTTGTTGCTATTGCTTTCTTCATAACTTATACATGTTCCTATGACTAGACTCCCCCCCGGGCGAGCCATAGAGAGGGCCGGCCCTCCCCTCCTCCACTCTTTTATATACGGGGGAGGGGGAACCCCATAGACACACAAGTTGATTGTTTAGCCGTGTGCGATGCCCCCCTCCACAGGTTTCCACCTCACTCATACCAATCATCATCGAACGTTAAGCGTGCAGACCCTACGGGTTCAAGAACTATGTAGACATGACCGAGACACGTCTCCGGTTAATAACCAATAGCGGAACCTGGATGCTCATATTGGTTCCTACATATTCTACAAAGATCTTTATCGGTTAAGCCGCATAACAACATACGTTGTTCCCTTTGTCATCAGTATATTACTTGCCCGAGATTCGATATTCGATATCTTAATACCTAGTTCAATCTCGTTACCGGCAAGTCTCTTTACTCGTTCCTGAAAGAACATGTGGTTCCCCCATGTTTGGTTTTGGTAATTGATGACAATCTCTATGGACTAATGGTTGTCTTGAGTTATATTTGAAGGATTTGTCCATAGGCTTTTCTTGAAGTCCATGTGATGGTTTCAAGGAATTTATGAGTTGACCAAGGTGCTATTAAGGAATTATCCAAAGATTGGTCATGTGAGTGTTGAGCTTATTGCAAGCATGTCTTGAAGAAGAAGATTGTGTGATCATTCATGTTTAACTTCAAGACATCATCCAAATGAAGAGAGTTGGAAAGATTCAAGGTTGATCAAGACTAAGTCAAGAGTGAATCAAGTTGATCAACTCACAAAGCGTAGAAGATGTACCGAGAGGGATCAAGTGATCCCATGGTATGGTAAGCATTGTCCATTGCACTTTGTGTACTAACCAATGGTCTATGTGAGAGTTCTATGTGGGGTTAGGTACGTGTCCATGGGCTTGCGTCAAGAGGAAGATATCATACAACCCATGGAAAGGATGACATCAAGTGGTGATCGTCATCAAGATTGCCGTGTGCAAGTTCAAGTGGAGCATCACGAAGAGATCAAGTGCTTGAATCTTGCCATCCATTGTGGTGTCAATGGACTTGTGAAGATGTGCCGAAGAGTGGCTCACCCATAGTGGACTATGGGGGAGCAATCATCTAGTCTTCATCGAGCCAACGCAATCAAGAAAGGTGGTCCAACTTGAGGGAGTCAAGATCGTCATCATCTAGCTCAAGTGGACCATGTGCAAGGCAAAGGTTTGCCCTTGATAGGTTTTCTATTTTACCAGTCACATGGTGGTAGTTGGGAGACCGGGTTATATGATCGTTTGCCGTACTATCAAGGGGGGCTCTCAAGTTGGTAGCTTGATCGTATCATTAGTAGAGATCTCAAACCATTCCATCCTTGCATCATGTTTCTTGGTTCTTGTTTAGTTCTCTTTGTGAGTCTTAGAGCTTATGGTCATCTTTATGACAAGCTTGAGTTCATCGAAAACGGAGTTCGCATTCGTCTTCTATGATGTTTTCGGTGTTGGAGGTTTTACCGGTCTTATCTGAGGAAGGGTTCACACCATTTTCTTATGGGCCTTTTATCATTTGATTATTATTCATATTTGTATCAAGATTTTGTTAGACCATGTCATTAGCTTTCCAACAAACTTGGTTTCGTTGAATTCGGAACCCGTTTGTAGAAGTTGTGGCTGTTTTGGTAAAGGCTACAGCGGTACTACTGCGACTAGAGCGGATGTAAATTTTTACTACTGCTCCAGAGCGGTACTACCGCGGCTCCTAAGCGGTAGTACCACTCCAGACCAAAATCTCGTGTTTTGCTCAGCGGGGGTAGGCACGGAAGTATTTTTTTAGTACCGCTCGCAAGCAGTAGTACCACTACCATTTGCGGTAGTACCGTGAGGTCGAGCGGTAGTAGCGTGAGAACAAGCGGTAGTACCGCTCCAGCGGTTCTACTGGCCTTTTGCCTCCTCGCTGTTGTTTTTCAAAGGGGTACTACCGCCCTAGCGGTAGTACCGCTACTTGGAGCGGTAGTACCGCTCTGTGCGGGCTGTGAGCATAACGGTTGGATTTTCCCCCACCTATAAAAGGGGGTCTTCTTCCCCATTGAATCTTATCCTTTGAGCTCGTGTTCTTCCCCCATTGTTGACCTTCTTCGAGCTTGCTAACTCTCAATCCCTCCATTGATTCTTGCTAGTTTTTTAGGGAAAAGAGAGAGGATATCTAGATCCACATTTCCACCAATCACTTTCTGCTCTATGTGAGGGGAACCCCTTGGATCTAGATCTTGGAGTTCTTGGTGTTCTCCTTCTTGTTCTTCCTATCATTTTCCTCCCTAGCATTAGTTGCTTCGGTGGGATTTGAGAGAGAAGGACTTGGGCACTCCATGTGCCCTTGCCATTGCATTTGGTGCATGGGTTTGAGTTCTCCATGGTGATACATGGAAGTGAAGTTTGAGAAGCTTATTACTCTTGGGTGCTTGGGAACCCTGGAGCTTCTTCCTCTTGGGTGCCTTGGCGCCCTAGACGGTTGGTGTTGTTCGGAGCTCAATCATTTGTGGTGTAAAGCTCCGGGAAAGCGTCGGGGTCTCCAATTAGGTTGTGGAGATCGCCCCGAGCAAGTTGACGGGTACCTTTGACTGCCCCCAAGGGTTGCCAAAGTGTACGGGCTCGGTGACCGCCCCCAAGGGTTGCCATTTCTACGGGTTCGGTGACCGTCCTCAAGGGTCCCTTAGTGGAATCACGGCATCTTGCATTGTGCGAGGGTGTGAGGAGATTACGGTGGCCCTAGTGGCTTCTTGGGGAGCATTGTGCCTCCACACCGCTCCAAACGGAGATTAGCATCCGCAAGGGTGTGAACTTCGGGATACATCGTCGTCTCCGCGTGCCTCGGTTATCTCTTACCCGAGCTCTTTACTTATGCACTTTACTTTGTGATAGCCATATTGTTTCTTGTCATATATCTTGCTTTCACCTAGTAGTTTATCTTGCTTAGCATAAGTTGTTGGTGCACATAGGTGAGCCTAGTTGTTGTAGGTTTTGTGCTTGCCAAATTAACCGCTAGGTTTATTCCGCATTTGTTCAAGCCTAAACTGTAATTATTTTAAAGCGCCTATTCACCCCCCCCCCCTCTAGGCGGCATCCACGATCTTTCAATTGGTATCAGAGCCTCATCTCTCTTTATTAGGCTTTACCGCCTAGAGAGTAATGATGTCGACTAGGGGATTAGGATTCTCTGACACTCTTAGTTTCGACGGCACAAATTTTGATGTTTGGGTAATTCGCATGCTTAATCTCTTTAGGGTCATGAATCCAAATTTAGAGCGAATTGTAGATATGGGTTTTTCTCCTCCAAAGGATCCCCAAAGATTATCTTTAGAGGATGAAAAAAAACTCGTATCTCAATGCTCAAGCTTCTAATGTGCTTTTTGATGCTTTGAGCAATGTAGTTATATTTCAACTCATGCCATTCTGGGGTGCTCATGAGTTGTGGATGAAGCTTCAAGATGAATATGGTGTGTCCAAGTTTGTGGGGATGATTGTTATCCCTCCACCTCCGGTCGTATAGTCTTCTCAACTTCTTCTAATTCACCTACATGTGGTTTGCCACAAGGTAATGATATGTTGAGTAGTGTTGGTCATTGCAATGATGATAGTATGCTTATTGTGGATGATCCTTCATCACTATATTATTGCAATGCTCCTTCTTTGGGATTTAACACTTCGAGCACTCCAAATGTTTCACATGCTTGTGTTGATAGTCCTTGCATATCATGTAGAAATTGCTTGACTAAATCTCATGATGATATGCTTCCTATGTCTTGTTGCCATGATAAAAATGCATCTATTTCCTCGAATTGTTGTGCTAACAATGTAGAGGAAACCCAACCCTCCATGGAACAAGATGTGGTGTTTAATGGTGCCTCAAGGGATCCTACATCATCATCTATTGCTTTTTGCCTTATGGCTAAGGCGTCAAAGGTATCTCTTACTTTGTACCCCAATATGTCTCTTGATGATGATGTTGATGCTAATTATGATGAGGATAATGATGAAGAGAATGATAATGTTGCCTCCTTAAAAACTAAGGGGGAAATGATTTTTAAAGCTCTTCATAAAAACAATATTGCTCGTTCCAACTTCATGGAAATAATGTCCATTGCCATTGATGGCAAGAAATACATTGAGGAGTTGGAATCTCATCTAGAGGAGCATGAGGTCACCATTGAGAAAATGGAAGCTCATGAGCGTGATTACGCAAATGAGATCGCGGAGCTATCTCAAGCTCTTGAACATGAACAAACCACCTCCGAATCTCTTGAGGAGACTTTTGCACTAGAATTATCTAGAGTGTGGGAATCTCATGATAGAGTTCTTGAGGTGGCCAATGATTTCAAAACCAAAAATGCTAAGCTTGAAGTTGCTCATGCTAGACTCCTTGAGGATTTTGAGCACCTCGAAAATGGCTCAAGGGTCATTAAGAGTGAGCTCATCAAACTCACCGAGTCTCATGCTCAACTTGAAGCTTCTTATTTAAAAGAGCTTGCCAAGTTGTCCTCTCCTATTGTTGTAAATGATGATGCTTGTGCTACTAACTCTATTTCTTGTGAAGCATCCATTTTGAAGGAGAATGTTGAGCTACGGGCTCAACTTGAGTTGCTATCTAGCAATTATGGGAAATTGGAAGAAAGTCATGAAATCTCTCATGATGATCTTCTAGTATCCTATAATGTTCTAAAGATATCTCATGAGGCCATGATTGCGAAGGTAACATATAGTGAGCCTCATGTGGATACTAGCACTGCTTTTAGTCAAGATGCTATATTGCCTTGTGCTAGTCCTCATGATTCATCCATGCATAACATTGGTACATCTTGTGATGAAATGCTTTCCTTGCCTTGTTTCTCTAACGATGAAGCTTATACTTCCTCTAGTGCTTGTGTTGAGACTAACCATGTAGAGGAAATCAAAGAGCTCAAGGCACAAGTCACTTCTTTGAAGAAAGACTTGGAAAAGAGTCATGAAGGGAAGGCCAAACTCAACAATATCTTGAATGTGCAAAAGTCCCCCAATGACAAAGGTGGACTTGGATTCACCTCCAATAAGAAGAAGAAGTCCAAGAGAATCAAGAAGAAGGGCCAAGAACAAGTCAAGAATTCGGCCAAGATTATTTGCTTCAAGTGCAAAATTGAAGGGCATCATGTTAGATCTTGCCCATTGAATAAGAAGGCCATTAGTGTCAAGCAACAAGGGAAGAGGCCACAAGTTCAATCTCATGCTCAACCTCAAGTTGAAGAAAGGCCACTTCCCAAGAAGACTCAAGTTAATGCTTCTCTTGTTGAGAAATCAAGTGAGAAGAAAGTGAAGAGTAGACTTTGCTACTTATGTCATGAGAAAGGTCATGTCGCTTCTTCATGCACTAGTGGTAACTTATCCAACCCAATTATTATTGATGATATCTATTCTCTTGGGAAGGATAAGGTTGGCAATGTGTTTGCCAAGTTTGTTGGTACTCAAAGTGGTGTCAAGAAAAGAACCATTTGGGTAACCAAGCCTATTGTGACTAACCTCTTAGGACTCAACTTGGTTGGGGACCACCAAGCTCAAATTTGATCAATAGGTGTTGTTGGAGGGCATTTGAGACTTGGCTGCATTATGAAGAATTAAGGGGACTTCATCATTCCTTTTGTCGCAATCCAAGTCAATTGGATTATTAAGTTTCTATCTTATATCCAATGTGCCTCCTAGCGGTAACTTGTACTTTAATTGGTTACATTGAAAGTTACTTGCCCCCATGCATGTTTTGGTTTTGTTCCTTGCATGTGTTTGTATATGTTGTTCTTCCAACTTGCTTAGCTTGAGCAATCAAGTATGTGTGTGTTGGTTTGCACATCATGTACATGTGTGTTGTACGTTGAGCCTTTTTGCTTCTTGTTTGTATCCTAGTTGGCTCGTGTGAGAGATTAATGGAACATCCCATTTTGGGGGAGTGATGTGCTTTGTGCACCTCACAACCCTATAAATGTGTGTACATGAGGAATACCATCTAGTATTGATATTACAAGGTTATCTAGTTGCTAGGTGGTATATCTCTCATGAGAAATTCAAATTAATTCCATTGACTATCTCTCATTGGATCCTCTTATTGCCTCTTGTTAAGTTTTCTTTGGTATCACATTATGGGGGAGTAATATGCTATGTGCATATTACAAGCCTAGAAAATGTGTACATTGAGATATTGTCACTTAGAGTTGATATTATTAATTATATTGTTCCTAGGTGACATGTTAGCTCTACAAGTGGCAATTTGCTTGTGTTTGTTGTGAAGATGATGTTGGATATCCTTGTTATCTACCACCGGGAATTATTTCCAAATACTTATTGTCTTTAGACAATTGGTAGTCACTTATGTGTGGTAGAATTTATTGATCATCTTTACATTGGCTTTTGTTTTTATTTTCCTTTTCTCTTGCCAAGGATTGTGTCACTCCTGTTGTCTTCCATACCACTTGTGGATCTTGTTAATTTCTTGTTCTTGTCTAGTGTTTTCTAGATATAGTGAAAGTGGTGATCTCACCTTGTGCATTGTGTACTCAAATGCAAATTCTCTATAATGCACAGCTCGTGGGGGAGCTATCCCATTTTCTATAAAATGCTAATCTTGTGATCCTTATCAAGTGTGTGTTGGTGGAAGGCAAGCCGTTTTCTTTGGGTACCTTGTGCCATCATGAAACTTTGTTGAGAGCTTGGTTTGTTTGGAACCATCCTCTCTTTGGGAGTTTGACATCTTTATCTCATTCCTTGATGTACCTTTAATGATATCTTCCAAGTGATGATTTATCTATTTGGTATCCTTTTTCACTTGGCATTTCATTTTCATTTGGTTTCGGTT
The DNA here is from genome assembly GCF_018294505.1 of Triticum aestivum. Lineage (NCBI taxonomy): Eukaryota > Viridiplantae > Streptophyta > Magnoliopsida > Poales > Poaceae > Triticum > Triticum aestivum. Next base: position 594,340,839 of record NC_057804.1, on the reverse strand, counting down.
CTTGAAAGTTTTGAGCATGCATGTTTACTTCATGTATTTTATTTGGCATGTATTCTTTCTTTGACCCAATATATAGGGGAAACTCTACCAAGTCTCAAATTGGATGAGATGTGCATGATATTTATTTTCATATCTATATGCACATATTCATGTGGAGTTTGTCCTATTATTGGTGTTTCTAACTATGTGGTCCCAATGAGTTTGGGTACCGTTTAGTTTGTCTTGTTCTTCTAGGAACATTTGGAGGTGCATTGGATGCTCGGCTCACTCACAAGGAAGGTGATTCCACCATGTGCTTATTGGAGTCAAGCTAGGATGATCAATGAACTACCATCTACCTTCAATTGGTATCTACTACATCCTTCCAATGGTACCTCGGTAACAAGTATCATCATCTACTTCATGCACACATTTCTTGCATCAACCTTGTGTGGGTTGTATCATGGCATGTATTCATTCTTTCTTGTGATACTTGTTTCCTTTCTCAAAGCATCCCAACAATGATCTCATGTTGCTAGTTGTGATGTCTTTGATGGTTGTGTGGTAGGAATTCATTTATATACAATAAGACCATATCTAGCAATGTGCTATGCTTCCAAGAAAATATCTTATTGGTATATGTATGACTTCCTTTTGGATATCTTATTCCTTCGTGTTGTAACTATGTCGGGTGTACATCCTTCTTTGTAGACATATATCATCATGATTTTGTCTACCTTATACATCTGAGAGAAATTACATCTCTAGATGATATCCTTTCTTTCACGTCCACCTTGTCTTTCTTATGTTATTTCTTTGGTGGATCCGTGAAAGCTTTTGTCTTGAGTGCAGGTCTTATCTCGTTGCATCTTGATGCACTCTTTTGTGGTGAAGATCTTTTTCCTCATGCTTGTCTTGACGAGGCCTTTGCCATCTTAATTGGTATCCCTCATATTCATGAGGCTTTCATTTTCTATCTTCACCATGGGTTGTCGCAAACATAGGTTCTTTATATGCTTATTAGTGAGCTTGTGAACCCGTTTGCTAGTTGTCTGTGGGAATGACATGCCTTGCACCGTGTATCTCATTCTTACAAGACTATATTGATTCTTAATTCTCATCCGTACATTAGTCTTCTCAAGTGCATTGCCTTGAATCACACACATCGGTTTTGGTTGAGCCTATTCTTAGTTGCCTCTGTTACATGTTGCTCAACCATGTGCTTGTTGCAAGTTCTAGGCTGATACGTCTCCAACGTATCTATAATTTTTGATTGTTCCATGCTATTTTATTATCCGTTTTGAATGATTATGGGCTTTATTATACACTTTTTATATTACTTTTGGGACTAACCTATTAACCGGAGGCCCAGCCATATTGTTGTTTTATTGCCTGATTCAGTATTTCGAAGAAAAGGAATATCAAACGGAGTCCAAATGAAATGAAACCTTCGGAAGCGTTATTTTTGGGAAGAATATCACCCAGGAGACTTGGAGTTCACATCAGAAGAGCCTCAAGGAGGCCACGATATAGGAGGGCACCCCCCTACTGGCGCGCCCCCTATCTCGTGGGCCCCTCGAGCACCTCCCGACCGACTTCTTTTGCCTATATAAGCCTACGTACCCTAAAAACATCAAATATCAAGATAGATCGGGAGTTCCGCCGCCGCAAGCCTCTGTAGCCACCAAAAACTTCTCAGGAGCCCTTCCCGGCACCCTACCGGAGGGGGATCCTTCACCGGTGGCCATCTTCATCATCCCGACGCTCTCCATGACAAGAAGGGAGTAGTTCACCCTCGGGGATGAGGGTATGTACCAGTAGCTATGTGTTTGATCTCTCTCTCTCTCGTGTTCTCTCTCGTGTTCCTTCTATGGCACGATCTTGATGTATCCCGAGCTTTGCTATTATAGTTGGATCTTATGATGTTTCTCCCCCTCTACTCTCTTGTGATGAATTGAGTTTCCCCTTTGAAGTTATCTTATCGGATTGAGTCTTTTATGAGAACACTTGATGTATGTCTTGCCGTGCTTATCTGTGGTGACAATGGGATATCATGTGCCACTTGATGTATGTTTTGGTGACCAACTTGCGGGTTCCGCCCATGAACCTATGCATAGGGGTTGGCACACGTTCTTGACTCTCCGGTAGAAACTTTGGGGCACTCTTTGAAGTACTTTGTGTTGGTTGAATAGATGAATCTGAGATTGTGTGATGCATATCGTATAATCATGTCCACGGATACTTGAGGTGACAATGGAGTATCTAGGTGACATTAGGGTTTTGGTTGATTTGTGTCTTAAGGTGTTATTCTAGTATGAACTCTTGAATAGATTGATCCGAAAGAATAACTTTGAGGTGGTTTCGTACCCTACCATAATCTCTTCATTTGTTCCCTGCTATTAGTTGCTTTGGAGTGACTCTTTGTTGCATGTTGAGGGAATGTTATATGATCTATATATGTTATTATTGTTGAGAGAACTTGGACTAGTGAAAGTATGAACCCTATGCCTTGTTTCCTACCATTGCAATACCGTTTACGCTCACTTTTATCATTAGTTACCTTGCTGTTTTTATAATTTCATATTACAAATACCTTTATCTATCATCCATATTGCACTTGTATCACCATCTCTTCGCCGAATTAGTGCACCTATACAATTTGTCATTGTATTGGGTGTGTTGGGGACACAAGATACTCTTTGTTATTTAGTTGCAGGGTTGTTTGAGAGAGACCATCTTCATCCTACGCCTCCTACGGATTGATAAACCTTAGGTCATCCACTTGAGGGAAATTTGCTACTGTCCTACAAACTTGTGCACTTGCAGGCCCAACAACGTCTACAAGAAGAAGGTTGTGTAGTATACATCAAGCTCTATTCTGGCGTCGTTGTTGGGGAGGCTAGGTAAACGGCACTCACACCCCGTCAACTAAGCTCTTTTTTGGCGCCGTTGCCGGGGAGGTGAGTGCTTGAAGGTATATCTTTAGATCTTGCAATCGAATCTTTTTGTTTCTTGTTTTATCACTAGTTTAGTTTATAAAAGAAAACTACAAAAAGAAAATGGAATTTATTTTGCCTCATACGCTTCGTCTTTTTAATATCTTTTGTGAGTATGATTGTCGGTGTCAAAACCGGCGGATCTCGGGTAGGGGGTCCCGAACTGTGCGTCTAGGCGGATGGTAACACGAGACAAGGGACACGATGTTTTTACCCAGGTTCGGGCCCTCTCGATGGAGGTAAAACCCTACTCCTGCTTGATTAATATTGATGATATGGGTAGTACAAGAGTTGATCTACCACGAGATCAGAGAGGCTAAACCCTAGAAGCTAGCCTATGGTATGATTGTTGTTCGTCCTACGGACTAAAACTCTCCGGTTTATATAGACACCGGAGAGGGCTAGGGTTACACAGAGTCGGTTACAATGGGAGGAGATCTTCATATCATATCGCCAAGCTTTCCTTCCACGCCAAGGAAAGTCCTATCCGGACATGGGACGAAGTCTTCAATCTTGTATCTTCATAGTCCGGGAGACCGGCCAAAGGTCATAGTCTGGCCATCCGGACACCCCCTAATCCAGGACTCCCTCAGTAGCCCCTGAACCAGGCTTCAATGACGACGAGTCCGGCGCGCAAATTGTCTTCGGCATTGCAAGGCGGGTTCCTCCTCCGAATACTTCATAGAAGATGTTGAATAGAAGGACAGTGTCCGGCTCTGCAAAACAAGTTCCACATACCACCGTAGAGAGAATAATATTTGAACAAATCTAATCTGCTGACGTATTCCGCAGCGTGACATCATGCCACGACCAAGCCTTTATTCCAATCATTTTACTGTTCCACCTCAGCGCATTTAGCGAGGCGGTTTCCTTGGCACGTCTTGTCAAAGCAGAGATCGTGTCCCCTTATTCCGGGATTCTCATCAATACGGGCGTGGGTAACCCAACCGCGCCATTAACCGCGGCGCTTGGGAGATAAGCGAGTTTTATTAGGCTGGTGGGGGCTCATAGTTTCGGCCGCCCATATAAGGGGATAAGGATCCGCCCTTTCCATCTACGCCTTCTTCCTCCTTTGCTTATCCATTCCTGCGCACTCGAGCTCCAGCGCCCAAGTCCGCACTTCCCACCTCAACCTTCTCCAATCATGTCCGGAGCGGGAGGTAGATGGATGGCCTCCACCGTCACGGAGGGGCACATTAAAAAGTTGAGGAAGGCCGGATACTTGTCTAACGACATCGCGCACCGGCTTCCAGATGAGGGGCAACACATCCCCACCCCTAGGCCCCATGAGAGGGTCGTGTTTCTCCCCCATTTCCTCCGCAGACTGGGCTTCCCACTTCACCCATTTGTCCGGGGGCTCATGTTCTACTACGGCCTGGATTTCCATGATCTGGCCCGGAACTTCATCCTCAACATCTCGGCGTTTATCGTCGTGTGCGAGGCCTTCCTCCACATCAAGCCTCACTTCAGCCTATGGCTGAAGATCTTCAGCGTCAAGCCGAAGGTCGTGAGCGGCCGGCAAGCGGAGTGTGGAGGCGCCATGGTGGGCAAGATGCCCAACGTCACATGGCTCGAGGGCTCCTTCGTAGAAACCATCAAAGGGTGGCAATCGGGGTGGTTCTACATCACCGAGCCGTGTGACCCTGAGTGGGCAGCGGCCCCCGAATTCCAATCTGGCATCCCCACCCGGCTCACGTCCTGGAAAGAGACGGGCCTGTTGTGGGGTAATCCGAAAGAGGTGGCCGGACTCCAAACCTGCGTCCAAGACCTGGTGAACAAGAAGGTTAAACTTGTCAACGTAGTCCATGCCATGCTCTTCCGCCGGATCCTCCCGTGTCAACAACGGGCTTTCAACTTGTGGGAGTTCGACCCGGCTCAGCACCAGACTTTGTCCAGGCTCTTCGACACAAAGCACGAGGACGCCTAGAAGGTGCTATTCAAGAGCTCTGAGGTCTCCCCTCCCGTCACTGAGGATCGCGAATTCTGCGCCAAGCGCCAAGCCACCGAAGTAAGCTTGTTTTTATCCTTTACACGATACTCGATTTTCAAAGTTTGACTCTATCCAGGATCTATACTCCCGCTCCTTTAAGAGGACTGGAAGAGGACATCCGAACAGTTTGACTATCCGGCCCCTTTGCCCGAAGGCCTAGCAGATGCACGCTTGATGAAGCTGCTGGTTCCGGCACCTCACGTGGTGCCAGAGAAGAAGGCCAAGAAGAAGGCCACGGGGACAAGAATCCACCCTTTCCATTTACGCCTTCTTCCTCCTTCGCTTATCCATCCCTGCGCACTCGAGCTCCGGCACCCAAGTCCGCACTTCCCACTTCAACCTTTCTCCAATCATGTCTGGAGCGGGAGGTAGATGGATGGCTTCCTCCGTCATGGAGGGGCAAATCAAAAAGTTGAGGAAGGACGGATACTTGTCTGACGACATCGCGCACCGGCTTCCAGATGAGGGGAAACTCATCCCCACCCCTGGGCCCCATGAGAGGGTCGTGTTTCTCCCCCATTTCCTCCGCAGACTGGGCTTTCCTCTTCACCCGTTCGTCCGGGGGCTCATGTTCTACTACGGCCTGGACTTCCACGATCTGGCCCAGAACTTCATCCTCAACATCTCGGCGTTTATCGTCGTGTATGAGGCCTTCCTCCGCATCCAGCCTCACTTTGGCCTATGGCCGAACATCTTCAGCATCAAGCCGAAGATTGTGGGCGGCCGCCAAGTGGAGTGCGGAGGCGCCATGGTGGGCAAGATAGCCAATGCTACATGGCTTGAGGGCGCCTTTGTAGAGACCATCAAAGGGTGGCAGTCGGGGTGGTTCTATATCACCGAGCCGCGTGACCCTGAATGGGCAGCGGCCCCCGAATTCCAATCTGGCATCCCCACATGGCTCACATCTTGGAAAGAGATGGTCCTGTCGTGGGGTAGTTCAGCAGAGGTGACCGGACTTCAAACCTGCGTCAAAGATCTGATAGACAGGAAGGTCAAACTCGTCATCGTAGTCCAGGTCATGCTTTTCCGCTGGATCCTCCCGTGTCAACGACGGGCATTTAATCTGTGGGAATTCAGCCCGGCTCAGCACCAAACTTTGTCCAGATTCTTCGATACAACGCACGAAGATGCCTGGAAGGTGCTTTTCAAAAGCTCCGAGGTCCACCCTCCCATCACCGAGGATCGTGGGTTCTGCACGAAGCGCCAAGCCAGTGCGGTAAGCTTAATTTTCCCATTACGGGGTATTTGTTTTCCATAGTTTGACTCTATGCGGGATCTAAACTCCCATCCCGTTAACATGACTGGCAGAAGAAGGCCAGACAGATCAACTGTCCGGCTCCTTTGCCCGAAGACCCAGCGGATTCTCGTTTGACAAAGCTGCTGGTCCCGGCACCTCACGTGGTGCCGGAGAAGAAGGCCAAGAAGAAGGCCACGGGGACTCGAAAGAGTTCCCGGCGCCTGGTGGTGTCGGATTCATCGCCTGACAACCCCGAAGCACCCTTCGCCTCTGAGGACGAGGAGGAGGAAGAAGAAGAAGCCTCTCCCCTCCAGCGGGGGGAGGAAAGAAAAGGAAGGCCGCCCCAACTGGGGAGGCCGGAGGGTCCAAGAACGGGAGGACCCTTCTGCCGGACTACGCCTCCGATGCCGAAGACGGCGGGGAGGAATGGCCATCCAGGGTTAAGCCCCTAGCAAAATCGTAAGTATCCGGATACCAGAATAACTTATGGCGCTGCTCTATTATATGGTACCTTCTGACACCGAATTCGATCATGCAGTCCGCCCAAGGCTCAGCTCGGCGATTCGTCGAGCGGCTCCCTGGATTCGTCGGATGTGAATAGCGCTTCACTTTCGACGGCCTCCTCCCCTCCCCCTACGGACGACGCCGAGGTGGAGTCCCAAAAGGGACTAAACCAGGAGGAGGTGATCCTGGAGGCGCCGCAAGGCGACCTCCCGGACTCCAGGCCCAAAGGGGGTAAAGCCCCAGAGGGATCTAAGTCCGGCCCTGGGCCGGACACCACTCTGGAACCATCAACGGTTCCAGAGACCGGTAGGCGGCACCTTCGCAAGAAGGGCACGCCTACGACGCCGACGACCTCCGTCCAACCGGAGACGCCGGACAATTTGCTGGAGGTGCTTAACGGCGCCTCCATCGACGAGGAACACCGCACTTTTATGAGTGCGGTGATTTAGAAGGTTCAGTCCGCCAAGAGCGGGCTGAGAGAAGCCTGTACGAGCCTGTTAACAGGCTTTGAAGTATGTATTCAAAACATATAAAAATGTTACCGCATAGACAGTAGCCCCTGATGCTCAGTGTGGTGTTCGGAAAGAAAAGCCGGACTGAGGATCTAAAAAGATATACGCAGGAGTCTAATATAAATATGTCAATATGGGAATGCAGGCTGCGCTGCTGACCTCTGCCGCACTGACTACGAAGGTCAATGCATTGAAGGAGGGCCTCGAGCGGTCCGAGAACGAGCTCGGCCTTGCCAAGAATCAGCTCGAGGACAAGGAAGGTAAGTAATACCTTATAGAAAGGATTTGGTTGCAAAAAATCACAGGAATAACATGGGTATTGCAGGGGCCACGACCGAGGTGGCGACCCTGAAGGAAGCAGTGTCCAAGGCCGAAAACAGTGCGGGCGCACCGAGCGATAGAAGCAGGAGGCGCAGGTGGCGGAGGTGCGGCAAGAGCTCCAGGCTCTCGTGGAGAAACACGAGAGTTTGGAGCGTGACTCGAAGACTCGAGAGTCCGAGCTCGCCTTGGCTCTTGAGAGTGCCAAAACCGCTAAGGCCGAAGCCCAGAAGGCCCTCCAAGAGATCGAGGCGATAAAGAAGATAGCGGCGGGTAAGGCATTCTTTATGCAAAGCAAGCATATAAAAGTGAATTATCTGTTACTTACCCGAATCCGGAGCACTCCAGGAGCGTTCGTTGATCTGCCCCGTAGTGTGTATGATGCTGCCGCGTTCTACCGAGCCGAGGAGGGGAGCTCGACGGAAAAGGTGTTCTGGTCTCAATATGCTGAGGCCGGACATCCGGTGCCCCTGAGCGACCAGCTGAAGCAGCTGGTCGAGCTCCACAAGGTGGCCAAACAGGCCATGAAGGGCCTCATAGTTCGGCTGTGGCCTAGAGAAGCCATGCCTGGGAGCTACTTCGGTCTGGTGCGGCGGCTGGTGGATGCTTGTCCATGGATTGAATTCATCAAGTGCTCCGTCTGTATTGAAGGTGCCCGTCGGGCCCTTGCCCGTGCTAAAGTGCACTGGGGCAAGATGGACGCCGAGAAGCTTGTGACGGACGCGCCACCGCCGGGCAAGGAGTATCGCAAGCCCGAGATGTATTATGAGGGCGTCCTGAAGGGTGCCCGCCTTATAGCGGGTGAATGCTCCAAAGATGTAATTTTTTAGTAGACTCACATCTGTTATCCTGTACGCTGAAAACTTTGTTCATATGCGCTAAGCAACGCTTGTTAATTTAAAATATTACCTTCTGTGCGGCCGTTTATCAAATCTAAGAGATGCAAGTCGTCGGCTTCTACCCCCATGCCACGAGTGCTGGGGTGTTCGGGATAAACCTGAGTGCTCTTGTTCCCATGCTTGGGTCCGTCTAGGGAGGCGCTCAGCACAACGAACAAGGCCATCGAACTTATAATGCTTTATCACTCTCACTTAGCCATAGAATTCTATAATTTTAAATTTCGGCGAAGCCCATAGTATTCGGAAGACCGAGTTCGGGGCGCTATCCATGCCTAGGCCAGATAAATCCGGCTCCTCGCTCTAAGCGGCATAAGTCTTTAGGGACTCGGAAAACCTCGCGAACAGCGACCGGCCTCTCGCACTATCATGACGGTCAGTTTTAGCTTTCTCTACTGAGGTGTTAACCCAGCTCAACTGGGGCACAATCGCGGTAGTTCTCCCAGCACTACCTTAGCCAACATTGCGGAACGTAAGGTACCAAAACATGGGAGCCGGGCAAACCGAACTATTGACCCAAGACATGATTCGGAGCCGACGCATATAGTGTTATAAGTTCGGGGTGCCGCACTCATGAGAGTGTTCGGTCTTCTCACACCGTGTTATGGGGTGCTTAAGCCCTTGGTGTGTTGGCCGTACCAAAGTGTACGGTTGCATAATGTCATGACTGAACATATTTGTATAAAAATAGACGAATACAGTAATAGATAAGAGCTATGTATTGTTTATTAAAAAAGGGCTGTTATGAAAGCAGAACGATACAAATAGTGCGATAAGCAAGAGATGGGATTATTTGACATGTCCCCCTCCAGGGGCAAGCTGCGAGATTTTAAGTAAAACAGGTATTTAGCTCATTATAGAGACCACCTGGACATTTGACATGGCTTGTTCTCTCCCTGGCTGTTGCATCGTGTGTTCGGCAAGTGTATTGCCGGACAGGCCTTCCGGATAGTTGGGTCCTGAAAGTATATAAAAAAAGGAAACGACGGAATAGGGAGCCCCTAGTGCGGTTGAGCCGCATTCTGGGCGTGCCATGGTTGTGCCCCTCCCCTTATGCCCATGGTATTTACAAAGCGTAATTATGTACGCGTGGTACCGCTATCATCATCTGGCGAGGGCTGGGGTTGGGGCCACACTGCTATGCTTGCTCGGAACGTGCCAGCCGGTTTTGTTGTAGGTTACTTCGGGCGCGCTTGACATTGCCCGGACGTTTAACACCCGGATTGGAGAGTTTCCTTGAGAGGCTACTTTGTACTTCCGCCGCCAGGGCCGCCGTGTGCTCCTCCGTTCGGAGAGAGCGTTCGGTGTTTCCATTTACCGTAATGACTCCGCGAGGGCTGGCATCTTGAGCTGGGGATATGCGTAGTGCGGCACCGCATTGAATTTTGCGAATGCGGTTCGTCCAAGCAGGGCATGATAGCCACTGCGGAATGGGACTACGTCGAAGATTAACTCTTTGCTTCGGAAATTATCCGAGGATCCAAATACCAATTCGAGTGTAACCGAGCCTGTACAGCTGCTTCTACACCTGGTATGACGCCTTTAAAGGTTGTCTTTGTGGGTTTAATCCTTGAGGGATCTATACCCATTTTTCGCACTGTATCCTGATAAAGCAGGTTCAGGCTACTGCCGCCGTCCATGAGGACTCTAGTGAGGTGAAATCCATCAATGATTGGGTCTAGGACCAATGCGACGAATCCGCCGTGACGAATGCTAGTGGGGTGGTCCCTTTGATCAAAAGTGATCGGGCAGGAGGACCATGGGTTGAACTTTGGGGCGACTGGCTCCAACGCATAGACGTCCTTGAGAGCATGCTTCCGCTCCCTTTTGGGGATATGGGTTGCGTATATCATGTTCACTGTCCGCACTTGCGGGGGAAGCCCTTCTGTCCTCTGTTGTTCGGCGGCCGGGGCTCCTCCTCGTCATCGCTATGCAGCCCCTTGTCTCTGGTTTTGGCACTTAACTTGCCTGTCTGCTTGAACACCCAACAATCCCTGTTGGTGTGGTTGCCTGGTTTTTCCGGGGTGTCGTGTATATGGCACGAGCGATCGAGTATCTGGTCTAAACTGGATGGGCCCGGAGGGTTTCTTTTGAATGGCTTCTTCCGCTGACCGGGTTTAGAGCCTCTGAATCCGGCATTAACTGTTGTATCCTCAGTATTGTCACCGTTAATGCAGCGCTTGTGCTTGTTGCGACGTGACCTGCCATTGTTGTCCTTGGTATCCGAATTGCCAGGGCTCTTGGTTATGTTATTGCTACAAGCTAGCCAGCTGTCTTCTCCCGCGCAAAAGCTGGTCATGAGTGTCGTGAGGGCTGCCATAGATTTCGGCTTTTCCTGTCCTAGGTGCCGGGCAAGCCATTCATCTCGGATGTTGTGCCTGAAGACTGCAAGGGACTCTGCGTCCGGACAGTCGACTATTTGATTTTTCTTGGTTAGGAACCGTGTCCAGAATTGTCTGGCCGATTCCTCTGGCTGCTGGATTATGTGGCTTAGGTCATTGGCATTTGGTGGTCGCACATAAGTGCCCTGGAAGTTGTCAAGGAATGCGGATTCCAGGTCCTCCCAGCAACTAATTGACTCTGCTAGCAGGCTGTTAAGCCAATGTCGAGTTGGTCCTTTAAGCTTGAGAGGGAGGTATTTGATGGCGTGTAGATCATCACCACGGGCCATGTGGATATGAAGGAGATAATCCTCGATCCATACCGCGGGATCTGTTGTGCCATCGTATGATTCGATGTTTACGGGTTTAAAACCCTCAGGGATTTGATGATCCATTACTTTGTCTGTGAAGCATAGTGGGTGTGCGGCGCCCTTGTACTGGGCTATATCGCAACGTAGCTCGGATAAGCTTTGTCTGTTGTGTTCGGCCTGGCCGTATTTATCATATCTGGCGTGACGGTTATCGTCACGTGATGTGGGGCGCCCATGCGATCCGTAGATCAATCTTGTTTGCCTTGCCTTATCCTCCAATATGTCTCGCAGGTCTGTTGCGTTTCCCCATGCTCTGGTATTTTTGGAGCGGCGCCGGGGTGCGGCTTGAGTTGAGGGCCGAAAGGCCTCTCTGTCGCGGCCACGGGGTGGCCGATCGGGTGCATCGTATGCTGGTGATGTATGTTTAGTTGCTTCCTCCTCTAGTTGGGGTAGCAGCCTGTGCTTTGGGTAGCTCTTGGAGGGGCGTTCGAGTTTATACTCTTCGGCCGCCAGGACTTCAGTCCATCTGTTGGCTAGCAAGTCTTGGTCAGCTCTAAGCTGTTGTTGTTTTTTCTTGAGGCTGCTTGTCGTGGCCATAAGCCTGCGTTTGAAACGCTCTTGTTCGACGGAATCCTTTGGCATGACGAATTCGTCGTCGTCGAGGCTTGCCTCGTCTTCGGAGGGAGGCATATAATTGTTGTCCTCGACCTCCCTGTCTGTCGCTCTCTCATGAGGGCTGGCTCCTCCGTCCTCCTGCGATGAATCCTGCTGGAGGGGGTTGTCTTTGGCACTGTCTGGGGTGTTGTTGTCTCCAGTGCCGGACTCGCCGTTTTTGCTTTGGCGGTATTTAGAGCGGCGCCGTTGACGTCGGCGCTTGGGTTGCTTCTTGGAGGGGTCGTCCTCCGTTTTTTCATCGCAATCCCCTGCTTTGGGGGTGTCCACCATGTATATGTCATATGACGAGGTAGCTTTCCAGTGCCCTATAGGTGCTGGTTCTTGGTCGTCTCCTTCATCGGCATCCATACCGTTGATGTCTTCAGAGTCAAAGTCGAGCATGTTGGTTAGATCGTCGACAGTGTCTACAAAGTGGGTGGTGGGTGGGTTTCGAATTTCTTCGTCGTCCGCATCCCAACCATGCTGACCAGAGTCCGGCCAGGGCTCTCCTGACAAAGAGAGAGACTTTAATGAATTTAGGATATCGCCAAAGGGCGAGTGCTGAAAGATGTCCGCGGCGGTGAACTCCATGATCGGAGCCCAATCGGGTTCGATCGGAAGGGGTGCGGAAGATTCGGAGTCCGGGACGGAGTCCGGCACCTTGGAGTCACAGGCCTCGCAAAGGACTAGGCTGGTATTCGGCTCTATCGCTGTAGAGATTGCGGCTCCTGGGGCGGCGTCCAACCGTCCGTCCCTGACTGGCGCAGTCGGCTCCGAGCTAATGGTCGGAGCGGACACCTGAGCGGCGCTCTGGGCGCTGTCCGGCGGCAGAGCTAGATCATGCCCATCGTGACAGTGTGGCGCGCTCAGCCGTGGCTCGAACCGTCGAAGATCAAGTCCCCGCAGATGTCGGCCGTGTAGTTTAAGCTTCCAAACCTGACCTGATGGCCAGGGGTGTAGCTTTCGATCTGCTCCAGATGGCCAAGCGAATTGGCCCGTAGTGCGAAGCCGCCGAATACGAAGATCTGTCCGGGGAGAAAAGTCTCACCCTGGACCGCGTTGTGGTTGATGATTGAAGAAGCCATCGGGCCTAAAGGTGACGACATAGAGGAGCTCTCAATCAAAGCACCAATGTCGGTGTCAAAACCGGCGGATCTCGGGTAGGGGGTCTCGGACTGTGCGTCTAGGCGGATGGTAATAGGAGACAAGGGACACGATGTTTTTACCCAGGTTCGGGCCCTCTCGATGGAGGTAAAACCCTACTCCTGCTTGATTAATATTGATGATATGGGTAGTACAAGAGTTGATCTACCACGAGATCAGAGAGGCTAAACCCTAGAAGCTAGCCTATGGTATGATTGTTGTTCGTCCTACGGACTAAAACTCTCCGGTTTATATAGACACCGGAGAGGGCTAGGGTTACACAAAGTCGGTTACAATGGGAGGAGATCTTCATATCATATCGCCAAGCTTGCCTTCCACGCCAAGGAAAGTCCAATCCGGACACGGGACGAAGTCTTCAATCTTGTATCTTCATAGTCCGGGAGTCCGGCCAATGGTCATAGTCCGGCCATCCGGACACCCCCTAATCCAGGACTCCCTCAACGATGGAAAGGAAAATTGTGCTCAAGTGCTAGAAGAAGAAATCTATAAAATGTTTGTCACTAAATCTTTGAATGATGAGCATGATTGCAATGTTGTTAGTATGAATTCTTTGAATACCCATAGTACTAATGATGATTGCGCTAGTCATGATGAAAATATCTCTTATGAGCATGTCAACTTTTGTGGAGTGCATGTTTGCATGAACACACCGAATAGAGAAGATATATATTGCAAGTGGCATAAGCATTTAGAAACTAAATGGTTTCAAGAAAGGCTTAATGGTAGTGCTGATAATTTAAGATATCTTTACCGTTGTGAACTTTGCAATGGAAGTGGTCATTTAAATCTCCGATGCAAATTGTTTCATGATCGAATCGTGTCCAAAAATTGTGATGATTTGATCTCCCTTGCTCATTACAATGAACTTAGTGTGCTTTTGGGTTATGAAGAATTGAAACATGCAACTAAGCTTATTCCAAAATTTAATCTTGAGCATTTCCTTGATATTAATCTAGAGAAGATTTATATGTATTGTATGGTGAATTGCATTGAAAATCCTTATATTGCCAATTACCTAAAGAAAAGAAAGAAAATAGAAGATGTTGAGAATAATAATGAAAGTGAAGAGACTTCCCAATATCCTCCTATTATTTCTTATGATGAATCAGGTAACGAGGAGGAGCTTTCTATTCAACCAATCTCATCAATAAGGAGCTCGAAGAGGAAGGTTGAACCCACACATAATGTGAAGAAGAAAAAGGAAAGAAGGAGCAACAAAGGTAGAAAGGTATCCCTCCCAAATGATGTCCCTCCTACTACTCATTGTGATGATGATAATTACTTTACTATTGGTGCTATCCATATTTTTAATGATGAGAGTGATTATGCTTATGATATGAAAAGGCCCAAGCTTGGGGAAGCTATGTTTGATGAGTATGAAATATTTGAGAATATATTTGCTGAAATTAATGTTTGTCCCAAGGTTGGGGATGCTACGTTTAATGAAGATGATATTTTTAGCCTCCCAAGTTTTGCTATGCAAAGTTGTTATGATGATAGCATGCCTTGTACCTATGATGATTATACTGATGAAAGTGAGTTTGGAAGAGTGTCAACTTTAGGAAGTGGTGATCCCACTATTTTGGAGGATGTTGAATCTTATAATATTTATGAAAGTGGATTTGGAAGAGTGTCAACTTTATTTAGTGATGATTCCACTATCTTGGAAGAGGTTTCAATCGATTATGATGAGAACGAAGTTGCTACTTATGATGATTATTGTGATGAAACTTATGCTATAAAAAGTATTGATGATTATATTTATAAACCTTGTCATGATTATGATTACCATTTTTCTGAACATTACTCTTTTAATGTGGAAAAAAATTAGTGTTCAAGTCTTTTATGATACTCTCACTATTCTGAATGAGAAGAAATTTTCTTATGTGGAGAGTAGTAAATTTTCTATGCTAGTAGATCATGAAAAGAATGATTTAGGTGCTGGTTTATTGTTGAATTCATTCATGATGCTACTGAAAATTATTATGAGGGAGGAATATATGCTAGTAGGTATTGCAATAATGTCAAGTTTCCTCCCTATGTGCTTAAAATCTTGAAGCTATGCTTGTTGTACCTTCCTATGATAGTTGATTATTGTTCCCATAAGTTTTTTGCTCACAAAATCCATATGCATAGGAAGTGGGTTAGACTTAAATGTGCTAGTCATATCCTTCATGATGCTCCCGTTATGTTTCAATTCTTATCTTTTATGTGAGCATCATTGCCATCATCATGCCTAGCTAAAAAGGCATTAAAGAAAAGCACTTGTTGGGAGACAACCCAATATTTATCCTTACTGTTTTTGTGTGTACACATGATTATTCTACTGTTGTAATCATGTTTTATAGCTTTTTTTCAATAAAGTGCCAAGTAGAACCTTTGGGAAGACTTGGGTGAAGTCTTTGTGATCTTGCTGTAAAAACAAAAACTTTAGCGCTCACGAGAATAGCTGCCATATTTTACTTAGGAGTGCTTTTAGGTTGATTCTTTTTGAAGATGATTAATAGACAAAATCCTCAGGTCCAGCAATTTATTTCATAATTTTTTTTGAGTTCCAGAAGTATACGTTTGATACAGATTACTACATATTGTTCTGTTTTTGACAGATTCTGTTTTCATTGTGTTGTTTACTTATTGTGATGAATCTATCGCTAGTATGTAAGGGTATGAACCATAGAGAAGTTAGAATACAGTAGATATTACACCAATATTAATTTAGAATGAGTTCATTACAGTACCTAAGTGGTGATTTATTTTCATATACTAACGGAGCTTACGAGTCTTGTTTTGAGTTTCGTGTTGTGAAGTTTTCAAATTTTGGGTAAGGATTCGATGGACTATGGAATAAGGAGTGGCAAGATCCTAAGCTTGGGGATGCCCAAGGCACCCCAAGATATTCAAGGATAACCAAAAGCCTAAGCTTGGGGATGCCCCAGAAGGCATCCCCTCTTTCGTCTTCGTTCATTGGTAACTTACTTGGAGCTATATTTTTATTCGCCACATGATATGTGTTTTGCTTGGAGCGTCATTTTCTTTTGTTAGTTTTTGCTTGCTGTTAGTTAGAATAATGTTTTGCATCTTTATATTCAATAAAAGTGTCAAGGATAGCCTTTACCATGCTTATTTTGCTAGTATACATGTTGCTGTTTGAAAACAGAAAGTTTACCGCTGTTGCAAAAATTCCCTAGAAAAGTCAGAGAATGGTATAATGTTGAATCTTTTTGCATAATGAGTTATGATAAATATTATACAGCGTAGTATTTTTATTATAATTTTTGTAGTTAGGGAAGTATGATGAATCTTGCATTCTTTACAGACTATACTGTTTTGGCAGATTGCTGTTATGGTTGCATTCTTTGCATATGTTTGCTTGTTTAATGATTCTATTTGAGGATAGGACTATTAAATATGCAGAGACATTTAGTATTCAATGTTGAATAATAATGTTAGTAATTTTTTACAGTAGAAAATGATAAGGTTTTGCATTGTTTTATACTAACTTATCTCACGAGTTCTTGTTGAGTTTGGTGTGGATGAAGCTCTTGATAAAAAGAGAAACCATGATATGAGAGGAATTAAGGAGACACAAAAGCTCAAGCTTGTGGATGCCCAAGGCACCCCAAGATAATATTTCAAGAAGTCTTAAGCATCTAAGCTTGGGGATGCCCCGGTAGGCATCCCACCTTTCTTCTTCGACAATCATCGGTTAGTATCAGTTGAGCCTAAGTTTTTGCTTCTTCACATGAGTTGTGCTATCCTTACAATGTCATTTTATTTTGTTTTTCTTGCTGCTTGAATACAATACCAAGATCTTAAATTCTTTAATGAGAGAGAGTCTTCATATAGTTGCATAATTATTTAGCTACTCATTGATCTTCACTTATATCTTGTTGGAGTAGTTTGTCGTTGCTCTAGTGTTTCACGTATATTATTTAGAGAGTCTTAAACAGCATGGTTATTTGAATGAAAACTATCATAGGAACTGAATTGGATGCTATGATCGATTTGATACTTTATAATTGTTTTGAGATATGGAGGTAGTGATATTAAAAGTCATGCTAGTTTGGTGATTATGAATTTAAAGAATTCTTGTGTTGAAGTTAGCAAGTCCCGTAGCATGCACGTATGGTTAAAGTTGTGTAACAAATTTGAAGCATGAAGTGTACCTGGCTTGTGCATCCTTATGAGTGGCGGTCGGGGACGAGCGATGGTCTTTTCCTACCAATCTATCCCTCTAGGAGCATGCGTGTAGTGCTTGGTTTTTGATGACTTCTAATTTTTTGCAATAAGTATATGAGTTCTTTTGACTAATGTTGAGTCCATGGATTATACGCACTTTTACCTTTCCATCATTGCTAGCCTCTTCGGTACCGTGCATTGCCCTTTCTCACCTTGAGAGTTGGTGCAAACTTCTCCGGTGCATCCAAACCCCGTGATATGATACGCTCTATCACACATAATCCTCATTATATCTTCCTCAAAACAGCCACCAAACCTACCTATTTATGGCATTTCCATAGCCATTCTGAGATATATTGCCATGCAACCTTCCACCGTTCCGTTCATCATCATCATGACATACTTTACTTTTGTCATATTGCCATTGCATGATCATGTAGTTGACATCGTATTTGTGGCAAAGCCACCATGCATTATTTTTCATACATGTCACTCTTGATTCATTGCACCATCCCCGTACACCGTCGGAAGCATTCATTTAGAGTCATATCTTGTTCTAATTTCGAGTTGTAATTCTTATATTGTAATCAATGAAAGTGTGATGATCATCATTATTAGAGCATTGCCCAAAAAGAAAAAAAAAGAAAAAAGAAAGGCCAAAAGAAAAAAAGAAAGGCCAAAGAAAAAAGAAAAAAAGGGGAAAAAGAGAAAATAAAGAAAATAAATAAAAAGGGCAATGCTACTATCTCTTTTTCCACACTTGTGCTTCAAAGTAGCACCTTGTTCTTCATGTAGTGAATCTCATATATTGTGCTTCAAAGTAGCACCATGTTTTTCATGTAGTGAGTCTCATAGGTTGTCTTTTTCATACTGGGAATTTTTCATTATAGAACTTGGCTTGTATATTCCTACAATGGGCTTCCTCAAATGCCCTAGGTCTTCATGAGCAAGCAAGTTGGATGCACACCCTCTAGTTTTCTTTTGTTGAGCATTTATTTATAGCTCTAGTGTATCCGTTGCATGGCAATCCCTACTCCTCATGTTGACATCAATTGATGGGCATCTCCATAGCCCATTGATTATCCTCGTCAATGTGAGACTTTCTCCTTTTTTGTCTTCTCCACACAACCCCCAATCATTATTCCATTCCACCCATAGTGCTATATCCATGGCACGCTCATGTATTGCGTGAAGCTTGAAAAAGGTTGAGATTATTTCAGTACGAAACAATTGCTTGGCTTGTCATCGGGGGTATAGAAGTTGGGAACATCTTTGTGTAACGAAAATGAAGCATAGCCTAACTATATGATTTTGTAGGGATGAACTTTCTTTAGCCATGTTATTTTGAGAAGACATGATTGCTTTTATTAGTATGCTTGAAATATTGCTATTTCTTTTGTCAATATGAACTTTTATTTTGAATCACTTGGATCTGAACATTCATGCCACAATAAAGAAAATTACATTGAGAATCATGCTAGGTAGCATTCCACATCAAAAATTCTGTTTTTATCATTTACCTACTCGAGGACAAGCAGGAATTAAGCTTGGGGATGCTTGATACGTCTCCAACGTATCTATAATTTTTGATTGTTCCATGCTATTTTATTATCCATTTTGAATGATTATGGGCTTTATTATACACTTTTATATTACTTTTGGGACTAACCTATTAACCGGAGGCCCAGCCCATATTGTTGTTTTTTTGCCTATTTCAGTATTTCAAAGAGAAGGAATATCAAACGGAGTCCAAACGGAATGAAACTTTCGGCAGCATTATTTTTGGGAAGAATATCACCCAGGAGACTTGGAGTTCACGTCAGAAGAGCCTCGAGGAGGCCACGAGATAGGAGGGCACCCCCCCCCCTACTGGCGCGCCCCCTGGCTCGTGGGCCCCTCAAGCACCTCCCGACCGACTTCTTTTGCCTATATAAGCCTACGTACCCTAAAAACATCAAATATCAAGATAGATCGGGAGTTCCGCCGCCGCAAGCCTCTGTAGCCACCAAAAACCTCTCGGGAGCCCTTCCCGGCACCCTGCCGGAGGGGGGATCCTTCACCGGTGGCCATCTTCATCATCCCGGCACTCTCCATGATGAGGAGGGAGTAGTTCACCCTCGGGGCTGAGGGTATGTACCAGTAGCTATGTGTTTGATCTCTCTCTCTCTCTCATGTTCTCTTTCGTGTTCTCTCTCATGTTCCCTCTATGGCACGATCTTGATGTATCCCGAGCTTTATTATTACAGTTGGATCTTATGATGTTTCTCCCCCTCTACTCTCTTGAGATGAATTGAGTTTCCCCTTTGAAATTATCTTATCGGATTGAGTCATTTATGAGAACACTTGATCTATGTCTTGTCGTGCTTACCTGTGGTGACAATGGGATATCATGTGCCACTTGATGTATGTTTTGGTGACCAACTTGCGGGTTCCGCCCATGAACCTATGCATAGGGGTTGGCACACGTTCTTGACTCTCCGATAGAAACTTTGGGGCACTCTTTGAAGTAATTTGTGTTGGTTGAATAGATGAATCTGAGATTGTGTGATGCATATCGTATAATCATGCCCACGGATACTTGAGGTGACAATGGAGTATCTAGGTGACATTAGGGTTTTGGTTGATTTGTGTCTTAAGGTGTTATTCTAGTATGAACTCTTGAATAGATCGATCCGAAAGAATAACTTTGAGGTGGTTTCGTACCCTACCATAATCTCTTCGTTTGTTCTCTTCTATTAGTTGCTTTG
Organism: Triticum aestivum; assembly: GCF_018294505.1. NCBI lineage: Eukaryota > Viridiplantae > Streptophyta > Magnoliopsida > Poales > Poaceae > Triticum > Triticum aestivum. The sequence continues at coordinate 594,320,971 of NC_057804.1, read as the reverse complement.
GAGTGACTCTTTGTTGCATGTTGAGGGACTGTTATATGATTTATCTATGTTATTATTGTTGAGAGAACTTGCACTAGTGAAAGTATGAACCCTATGCCTTGTTTCCTACCATTGCAATACCGTTTACGCTCACTTTTATCATTAGTTACCTTGTTGTTTTTATAATTTCAGATTACAAATACCTTTATCTATCATCCATATTGCACTTGTATCACCATCTCTTCGTCGAATTAGTGCACCTATACAATTTGCCATTGTATTGGGTGTGTTGGGGACACAAGAGACTCTTTGTTATTTGGATGCAGGGTTGTTTGAGAGAGACCATCTTCATCCTACGCCTCCTACGGATTGATAAACCTTAGGTCATCCACTTGAGGGAAATTTGCTACTGTCCTACAAACCTGTGCACTTGCAGGCCCAACAACGTCTACAATAAGAAGGTTGTGTAGTAGACATCATAGGTTTTGTCTCCTATTTGCTCACTTGCACTGGTTGTGAGTTTCTATTGATTTTGGGGGAGCTATGATCCTATTTTGTTCACATTGTATCCAATACAAATATTCTTATTTATGCACAAATCATGGGGAGCTTCTCTAGTTTCTTTAGAACACTCCTCTGATCATATCATATTTTCATTTATTCTTGTGGCTCATAGGATCCTTGGTCTAGTTGGTTGAATATAGTCGCCAATTAAAAGGAGATATTTTCGCAATTTTTGTTATAGCCCTTGCGGCTGCTGAAGCCGCTATTGGACTATCCATTCTTTCTTCCATCCATCGTAATAGGAAATCCACTAGTATCAATCAATCTAATTTATTGAATAATTAGACTTTTGAATAATTAGACATAGAATCCTCTAAACAAAGGCACACATATTAAAATATAAAGAAATCAATACTATTTTCTTAGTATTATTTGAGAATAGCCATTTTTTGATATACTTCGATTGCTTGCTTCAATTGGTATATTTTGACTCCTTGATTGCTTGTGTCTCTCTTTGTTATGTCCTTGTGGCATATCTTTCTTTAGCATTCTTTGTGCCTCAATATAGTTTGTCTTCCTCCAAGTATTTAAATTTGGATATGTGTATGGCATTCCACTCTCTTGTTGGGAAATACACAATTTATGGAGGAACACAATTTATATTGGCCTTCTAGGCTTTTCACCCATTTTGGCAATCTATGCCAATGGGGGAGAAGTTTTAGAGAGTTTTGTGGAGAAGTTTAGAGAGTTGCCTCTGCTGGCTTTGGTTTGTTCCTAAGAGCATTTGCATCTCTTACGCATGCATCATTGGTTGTTGCATTGCATGGTCATGCATAATACCTTATATAAACTCTCTTGAAAGTGATTGTCATCAATTACCAAAATGGGGGAGATTGAAAGAACATGTGGTGCCCCCATGTTTGCTTTTGGTAATTGATGACAATCTATATGGACTAATGGTTGTCTTGAGTTATATTTGAAGGATTTGTCCATAGTCTTTTCTTGAAGTCCATGTGTTGGTTTCAAGGAGTTTATGAGTTGACCAAGGTGCTATTAAGGAATTATCCAAAGATTGGTCATGTGAGTGTTGAGCTTATTGCAAGCATGTCTTGAAGAAGAAGATTGTGTGATCATTCATGTTTAACTTCAAGATGTCATCCAAATGAAGAGCGTTGGAAAGATTCAAGGTTGATCAAGACTAAGTCAAGAGTGAATCAAGTTGATCAACTCAAAAAGCGTAGAAGATGTACCAAGAGGGATCAAGTGATCCCATGGTATGGTAAGCATTGTCCATTGTGCTTTGCATACTAACCCATGGTCTATGTGAGAGTTCTATGTGGGGTTAGGTACGTGTTCATGGGCATGTGTTAAGAGGAAGATATCACTCAATCCATGGAGAGGATGACATCAAGTGGTGATCGTCAACAAGATTGCCGTGTGCAAGTTAAAGTGGAGCATCACGAAGAGATCAAGTTCTTGAAGCTTGCCGTCCATTGTGGTGATGATGGACTTGTGAAGATGAGCCGAAGAGTGGCTCACCCATAGTGGACTATGGAGGAGCAATCATCTAGTCTTCATCGAGCCAACACAATCAAGAAAGGTGGTCCAACTTGGGGGAGTCAAGATCGTCATCATCTAGCTCAAGTGGACCATGTGCAAGGCAAAGGTTTGCCCTTGATAGGTTTTCTATTTTACCAGTCTCATGGTGGTAGTTGGGAGACCGGGTTATAGGATCGTTTGTCGTACTATCAAGGGGGCTCTCAAGTTGGTAGCTTGATCGTATCGTTAGTAGATAGCTCAAACCATTCCATCCTTGCATCATGTTTCTTGGTTCTTGTTTGGTTCTCTTTGTGAGTCTTAGAGCTTATGGTCATCTTGATGACAAGCTTGAGTTCATTGAAAACGGAGTTCGCATGCATCTTTTATGATGTTTTCGGTGTTGGAGGTTTTACCGGTCTTATCCGAGGAAGGGATCTCACCATTTTCTTATGGGCCTTTTCTCATTTGCTTCTTATTGATATTTCTATCAAGATTGTGTTAGCCCATGTCGTTAGCTTTCCAATAAACTTGGTTTCGTTGAATTCGGAGTCCGTTTGCAGAAGTTGTGGTTGTTTTGGTAAAGGTTGCACCGGTACTACCGCGACTAGAGTGGATATAAATTTTTACTACCGCTCCAGAGCTGTACTACCGCGGCTCCTGAGCGGTAGTACCACTCCATACCAAAATCTCATGTTTTGCTCAGCGGAGGTAGGCACGGAAGTATTTTTTTTAGTACCGTTCGCAAGCAGTAGTACCGCTACCATTTGCGGTAGTACCGTGAGGTCGAGCGGTAGTACCATGAGGACGTGCGGTAGTACCGCTCCGGCGGTTCTACTGGCCTTTTGCCTCCTCGCTGTTGTTTTTCAAAGGGGTACTACCGCCCTAGCGGTAGTACCGCTCCTTGGAGAAGTAGGACCGCTCTGTGCGGGCTGTGAGCATAACGGTTGGATTTTCCCCACCTATAAAAGGGGTCTTCTTCCCCATTGAACCTTATCCTTTGAGCTCGTGTTCTTCCCCCATTGTTGACCTTCTTTGATCTTGCTAACTCTCAATCCCTCCATGGATTCTTGCTAGTTTTTGAGGGAAAAGAGAGAGGAGATCTAGATCCACATTTCCACCAATCACTTTCTCCTCTATGTGAGGGGAACCCCTTGGATCTAGATCTTGGAGTTCTTGGTGTTCTCCTTGTTGTTCTTCCTGTCATTTTCCTCCCTAGCATTAGTTGCTTCGGTGGGATTTGAGAGAGAAGGACTTGGGCACTCCGTGTGCCCTTGCCATTGCATTTGGTGCATAGGGTTGCCATTTGTACGGGTTCGGCGACCATCCTCAAGGGTCCCTTAGTGGAATCACGGCAGCTTGCATTGTGTGAGGGTGTGAGGAGATTACAGTGGCCCTAGTGGCTTCTTGGGGAGCATTGTGCCTCCACACCGCTCCAAACGAAGATTAGCATCTGCAAGGGTGTGAACTTCGGGATACATCGTCGTCTCCGCGTGCCTCGGTTATCTCTTACCCAAGCTCTTGACTTGTGTCCTTTACTTTGTGATAGCCATATTGTTTCTTGTCATATATCTTGCTTTCACCTAGTAGTTTATCTTGCTTAGCATAAGTTGTTGGTGCACATAGGTGAGCCTAGTTATTGTAGGTTTTGTGCTTGGAAAATTAACCGCTAGGTTTATTCCGCATTTGTTCAAGCCTAAACCGTAATTATTTTAAAGCGCCTATGCACCCCCCCCCTCTAGGCGGCATCCACAATCTTTCAGTTCCGTAATACTTCATCTCGCAACTAACTCATTAGTTACAATGCTTGCAAGGCTTATAGTGATGAGTATTACCGAGAGGGCCCAGAGATACCTCTCTGAAACATGGAGTGACAAATCCTAAACTTGATCTATGCCAACCCAACAAAACACCTTCGGAGACACTTGTAGAGCACCTTTATAATCACCCATTTACGTTGTGACGTTTGGTAGCACACAAAGTGTTCCTCCAGTATTCGGGAGTTGCATAATCTCATAGTCTAAAGAACTTGTATAAGTCATGAAGAAAGCAGTAGAAATGAAACTGACACGATCATAATGCTAAGCTAACGGATGGGTCATGTACATCACATCATTTTCCTAATGATGTGATCCCATTGATCAAATGACAACACATGTCTGTGGTTAGGAAACATAACCATCTTTGATTAACGAGCTAGTCAAGTAGAGGCATACTAGGGACTATATGTTTTGTCTATGTATTCACACATGTACGAAGTTTCCGGTTAATACAATTATAACATGAATAATAAACATTTATCATGAATTAAGGAAATAAATAATAACTTTATTATTGCCTCTAGGGCATATTTACTTCAAAGGCAAGATATTCGTTGCTAAAAATGGATCCTTTCTAGAGAAGGAGTTTCTCTTGAAAAAAGTGAGTGGGGGGGAAGTAGAACTTGATGAGGTAATTGTACCTACTCATGGATTGGAAAGTAGTTCATCACAGAAATCGGTTCCAGTGATTCCTACACCAATTAGTGAGGAAGCTAATGATAGTGATCATGAAACTTCAGATCAAGTTACTACTAAACCTCGTAGGTCAACCAGAGTAAGATCCGCACCAGAGTGGTACGGTAATCCTGTTCTGGACGTCATGTTACTAGACCATAACGAACCTACGAACTATGAGGAAGCGACTATGAGCCCAGATTCCGCGACATGGCTTGAGGCCATGAAATCTAAGATGGGATCCATGTATGAGAACAAAGTGTGGACTTTGGTTGACTTGCCCGATGATCGGCAAGCCATCGAGAATAAATGGATCTTCAAGAAGAAGACTGCGCTGACGGTAATATTACTGTCTACAAAGGTCGACTTGTTGAGAAAGGTTTTCGACAAGTTCAAGGAGTTGACTACTATGAGACTTTCTCACCCATAGCGATGCTTAAGTCTATCCGAATCATGTTAGCAATTGCCGCATTTTATGATTATGAAATTTGGCAAATTGATGTCAAAACTGCATTCCTGAATGGATTTCTGGAAGAAGAGTTGTATATGATGCAACCAGAAGGTTTTGTCGACCCAAAGGATGCTAACAAAGTGTGCAAGCTCCAGCGATCCATTTATGGACTGGTGTAAGCCTCTCGGATTTGGAATAAACGTTTTGATAGTGTGATCAAAGCATATGGTTTTATACAGACTTTTGAACAAGCCTGCATTTACAAGAAAGTGAGTGGGATCTATTTAGCATTTCTAATATTATATATGGATGACATATTGTTGATTGGAAATGATATAGAATTTCTGGATAGCATAAAAGGATACTTGAACAAGAGTTTTTCAATGGAAGACCTTGGTGAAGCTGCTTATATATTGGGCATCAAGATTGATAGAGATAGATCAAGACGCTTAATTGGACTTTCATAGAGCACATACCTTGATAAGATTTTGAAGAATTTCAAAATGGATCAGTCAAAGAAAGGGTTTTTGCCTGTGTTACAAGGTGTGAAGTTGAGTGAGATTCAATGCCCGGCCGCTGTAGAAGATAGAGAGAAAATGAAAGTCATTCCCTATGCTTCAGCCATAGGTTCTATCATGTATGCAATGTTGTGTACCAGACCTAATGTGTGCTTTGCTATAAGTATAGTAGGGAGGTAGCAAAGTAATCCAGGAGTGGATCACTGGACAATGGTCAAGAACATCCTGAAATACCTGAAAAGGACTAAGGATATGTTCCTCGTTTATGGAGGTGACAAAGAGCTCGTCGTAAATGGTTACGTCGATGCAAGCTTTGACACTGATTCGGATGACTCTAAGTCACAAACCGGATACGTGTTTATATTGAACGGTGGAGCTGTCAGTTGGTGCAGTTCTAAGCAGAGCGTCGTGGCGGGATCTACGTGTGAAGCGGAATACATAGCTGCTTCAGAAGCAGCAAATGAAGGAGTCCGGATGAAGGGGTTCATATCCGATCTAGGTGTCATACCTAGTGCATCGGGTCCAATGAAATACTTTTGTGACAATACTGGAAAAATTGCCTTGGCGAAGGAATCTTGATTTCACAAGAGAACCAAGCACATCAAGAGACGCTTCAATTCCATCAGTCATCAAGTGCCGGAAGGGGACATAGAAATTTGCAAGATACATACGGATCTAAATGTTGCAGACCCATTGACTAAGCCTCTCTCACGAGCAAAACATGAACAACACCAAGACTCCATGGGTGTTAGAATCATTACAATGTAATCTAGATTATTGACTCTAGTGCAAGTGGGAGACTGAAGGAAATATGCCCTAGAGGCAATATAAAAGTTGTTATTTATATTTCCTTATATCATGATAAATGTTTATTATTCATACTAGAATTGTATTAACCGAAAACTTAGTACATGTGTGAATACATAGACAAACAGAGTGTCACTAGTATGCCTCTACTTGACTACTCGTTGATCAAAGATGGTTAAAGTTTCCTAGCCATTTACATGAGTTGTCATTTGATAAACGGGATCACATCATTAGAGAATGATGTGATTGACATGACCCATCCGTTAGCTTAGCACTATGATCGTTTAGTTTGTTGCTATTGCTTTCTTCATAACTTATACATGTTCCTATGACTATGAGATTATGCAACTCCCGAATATCGGAAGAACACTTAGTGTGCTATCAAACGTCACAACCTAACTAGGTGATTATAAAGATGCTCTACGGGTGTCTCTGATGGTGTTTGTTGGGTTGGCATAGATCGAGATTAGGATTTGTCACTCCGTGTTTCGGAGAGGTATCTCTGGGCCCTCTCGGTGATGCACATCACTATAAGCCTTGCAAGCAATGTGACTAATGAGTTAGTTGAGGGATGATGCATTACAGAACGAGTAAAGAGACTTGCTGGTAACAAGATTGAACAAGGTATTGAGATACCAACGATCGAATCTCGGGCAAGTAACATACCGATGACAAAGGGAACAACATATGTTGTTATGCGGTTTGACCGACAAAGATCTTCGTAGAATATGTAGGAACCAATATGAGCATCCAGGTTCCGCTATTGGTTATTGATCGGAAGTGAGTCTCGGTCATGTCTACATAGTTCTCGAACCCGTAGGGTCCTCACGCTTAATGTTCGATGACGATCAGTATTATGAGTTTATGTGTTTTGATGTACCGAAGGTTGTTAGGAGTCCCGGATGTGATCACGGACATGATGAGGAGTCTCGAAATGGTCGAGACATAAAGATTGATATATTGGAAGGCTTTTTTGGACACCGGAAAGGTTCCGAGTGGTTCGGGCATTTTTTCGGAGTACCGGGAGGTTACTGGAACCCCTCGGGAAGTTAATCGGCCTTAATGGGCCATGGTGGAAGAGAGGAGGAGGCGGCCAAGTTGGGCCCCCCCCCAAGCCCAATCCGAATTGGGAGGGGGCCACCCCCCCTTTCCTTCTCTCTCTCTCCCTCTTCCTTCTTCTCCTACTCCAACTAGGGAAGGGAGGAAACCTACTCCTACTGGGAGTAGGACTCCCCCCCCTTGGGCACGCCATACAGAGGGCCGGCCCTCCCCTCCTCCACTCCTTTATATATGGGGGAGGGGGGCACCCCATAGACACACAAGTTGATTTTTTAGCCGTGTGCGGTTCCCCCCTCCACAGATTCCACCTCGGTCATATCATTGTAGTGCTTAGGCGAAGCCCTGCGTTGATAACTTCATCATCACTGTCATCACGCCGTCGTGCTGACGAAACTCTCCCTCGACCTCAGCTGGATCTAGAGTTCGTGGGATGTCACCGAGCTGAACGTGTGCAGATCACGGAGGTGTCGTACCTTTGGTGCTAGGATCGATTGGATCGTGAAGACGTACGACTACATCAACCGTGTTGTCATAACGCTTCTGCTTTTGGTCTACGAGGGTACATAGACAACACTCTCCCCTCTCGTTGCTATGCATCACCTAGATAGATCTTGCGTGATCATAGGATTTTTTTTGAAATTACCGTGTTCCCCAATAGTGGCATCCGAGCCAGCTCTATCCGTAGATGTTATATGCATGAGTAGAACACAAAGAGTTGTGGGCGATAATAGTCATACTGCTTACCAGCATGTCATACTTTGATTCGGCTGTGTTGTTGGATGAAGCGGCTTAGACCGACATTACGCGTACGCTTACGCGAGACTGGTTCTACCGACGTGCTTCACATACAAGTGGCTAGTGAGTGTCTGTTTCTCCAACTTTAGTTGAATCGAGTGTGGCTGCGCCCGGTCCTTGTTGGAGGTTAAAACAACACACTTGACAAAAATCGTTGTGGTTTTGGTGCTAGGATTGGTCGGATCGTGAAGACGTACGACTGCATCAATCGCATTGTCATCACGCTTCCGCTTTTGGTCTACGAGGGTACATGGACAACACTCTCCCCTCTCGTTGCTATGCATCACCTACATAGATCTTGCGTGATCGTAGGAATTTTTTTGAAATTACTGTGTTCCCCAACATTGGGGATGCAAGTGATTTCTTGTATTTGATTGTAGGGTTGTTTGAGAGAGACCATCTTCATCCTACGCCTCCCACGGATTGATAAACCCTAGGTCATCCACTTGAGAAAAATTGCTACTGTCCTATAAAACTATGGACTTGAAGGCCCAACACGAGTCTACAAGAATAAAGTTGCGTAGTAGACATCAAGCTCTTTTCTGGCACCGTTGACGGGGAGGTGAGTTCATGAAGGTATATCTTTAGATCTTGCAATTGAATCTTTTAGTTTCTTGTTTTATCACTAGTTTGGTTTATAAAAGGAAAAGTACAAAAAAATGGAATTGAGGTTGCATCATATTATTCATCTTTATAATATCTTTCGTGAAAATGATGGAAAGGAAATTTGTGCTCAATTGTTAGAAGAAGAAAGCTATAAAATGTTTGGCATAGAATCCATGAATGATGAGCATGATTGCAATGTTGCTAGTATGAATTCTTTGAATATCCATGATGCTAGTGATATGCAAAGCCATAATAAAATTTCTATGCTTGTGGATCATGAAAAGAGTGCTTTATGTGATAGTTATATTGTTGAATTCATTCATGATGCTACTGAAAATTATTATGAGGGAGGAACCTATCCTTGTAGGAATTGCAATAATATCAAGTTTGCTCTCTTTATGTTGAAAGTTTTGAAGTTGCACTTGTTTTGCCTTCCTATGCTAGTTGATTCTTATTCCCATAAGTTGTTTGCTCACAAAATCCCTATTCATAGGAAGTGGGTTAGACTTAAATGTGCTAGTCATATGCTTCATGATGCTCTCTTTGTGTCTCAATTCTTATCTTCTATGTGAGCATCATTGAAATCATCATGCCTAGCTAAAAAGGCATTAAAGAAAAGTGCTTGTTGCCATATAACCCAACATTTACCCCTACTATTTTTGTGTGTTAACATTTTTATGCTATTGTATTAATCATGTTATATTGCTTTTGTTTCAATAAAGTGCCAATTAAAGCCTTTGGTATAGTGTGGATGATAGTTGACTTGAATCTGTGCAAAAACAGAAACTTTTGCGCTCAATCCAGGAATTTTGAAAATTCACTCGATGTGATTTTGATCTGAATTTCTTACAGGTGATATATATACCACATTATCTACGTTGTCCTAATTTTTCAGAATTTTTGGAGTTACAGAAGTATGGTTGGAGTATAGATTATTTCAGACTGTTCTGTTTTTGACAGATTCTTTTTCAATGCATAGTTTGCTTGTTTCCTAGTTTCTATGGCTTATATGGCTCAATATAAATAGTGGAAATGATATGATACAGTAGGCATTGTGTGGAAACAGTTATGAATCTTGTCTTTGACAGTACCAAAGTGAAACAGTTTGCTCTTTATCATACTAACCTATCTCACAAAGTTTTGTTAAGTTTTGTGTGATTGAAGTTTTCAAGTTTTGGGTGAGATGTTGATATGAGGATAATAAGGAGTGACAAGACCCTAAGCTTGGGGATGCCCAAGGCACCCCAAGGTAATATTCAAGGAAGATCCAAGCAACTAAGCTTGGGGATGCCCCGGAAGGCATCCCCTCTTTCGTCTCCAACATTATCAGTAACCTCACTTGGAGCTATGTTTTCATTCGTCGCATGATATGTGTTTTAGCGTCAATTTATTTTGTTAGAATTTGCTTTTTGTTATTTAGAATACTATTTTGCATCTTTTATTTCAATAAAAGTGGCAATGATAGCTTTTGCCATGCTTATTTTGCAAGTCTACATGTTGTTTCAAAACAAAAAGTTTGCCGTTGAAAAAATTCTCTAGAAAAGTAAGAATGTGATAAAATGTTGAAACTATTTGCAAAATAAGCTCTGATAAATTTTCTACAGTGTGCTAAATTTTCAGAATTTTTGGAGTTAGATAAGTATGAATTCTCTTGCATTCTTTACAGACTGTCTTGTTTTGGAAGATTGTTGGTATGTTTGCTTGTTTAATGATTCTATTTGAGGATAGGACTATTAAATATGCAGAGACATTTAGTATGCAATTTTAAACAATATTTTTAGTGATTTGCTACAGTCGAGAATGATAAGGTTTTTGCATTGATTTATACTAACTTATCTCATGAGTTCTTGTTGAGTTTTGTGTGGATGAAGTTTTTGAGATTTAGGGAAACCGTGATATGATAGGAATGAAGAAGACACAAGAGCTCAAGCTTGGGGGTGCCCAAGGCATCCCAAGTTAATATTCCAAGAATTCTCAAACATCTAAGCTTGGGGATGCCCCGGTAGGCATCCCACCTTTCTTCTTCAACAATTATCGGTTAGTATCGGTTGAGCCTAAGTTTTTGCTTCTTCACATGAGTTGTGCTATTCTTGTAATTCCATTTTATTTTGTTTTGCTTTCTATTTTAACAAAATATTTAAATATGAAAGTTTTAAATAAGAGAGAGTCCACAATTAGCTACCTATTTACATAACTACTTGCTTGATCTTCACTTATCTCTTTTTGGAGTAGCTTGTCATTTACTCTTGTGCTTCACTTATATTATATGAGTAAATTGTTGAATAAATTGAATATCATGAAGTTGGAATTATATGCTCATATCATGCTTAGTGGTAGCTTCACATTGGGTTTAGAAAGTGAAATCTTTTGAAGCTTGACAATCACAATATTGGTCATACAAGCAATTCATGAATGATTAGTAGAAGGAAGAGAACTTTCACATGCAAATACACTATCTTGGAAATCTTTTGTGATTGTGAGATGATGTCTACCACACAACCTTCTTCTTGTAGATGTTGTTGGGCCTGCAAGTGCACAGGTTTGTAGGACAGTAGCAAATTTCCCTCAAGTGGATGACCTAAGGTTTATCAATCTGTAGGAGGCGTAGGATGAAGATGGTCTCTCTCAAACAACCCTGCAACCAAATAACAAAGAGTCTCTTGTGTACCCAACACACCCAATACAATGGTAAATTGTATAGGTGCACTAGTTCGGCAAAGAGATGGTGATACAAGTGCAATATGGATGGTAGATAAAGGTATTTGTAATCTGAAATTATAAAAACAGCAAGGTAGCAAGTGGTAAAAGTGAGCCTAAACGGTATTGCAATGATAGGAAACAAGGCCTAGGGTTCATACTTTCACTAGTGCAAGTTCTCTCAACAATAATAACATAGATAGATCATATAACAATCCCTCAACATGCAACAAAGAGCCACTCCAAAGCCACTAATAGCGGAGAACAAACGAAGAGATTATGGTAGGGTACGAAACCACCTCAAAGTTATTCTTTCGGATCGATCTATTAAAGAGTTCGTACTAGAATAACACCTTAAGACACAAATCAACCAAAACCCTAATGTCACCTAGATACTCCATTGTCACCTCAAGTATCCGTGGGCATGATTATACGATATGCATCACACAATCTCAGATTCATCCAACCAACACAGAGTACTTCAAAGAGTGCCCCAAAGTTTCTACCGGAGAGTCAACAACGTGTGTCAACCCCTATGCATAGGTGTCATGCCCAATATGCGACCCTATCCAAAAGGAACTCGAAGGTCCCACCAAGGATAGACCCACATATTGAAACACTTTTGCAAGGTGGATATCATTACATCAACATTACATAATAGATGGGGATACATACAAAAGGCATACAATGCCACACCAATACAACATCATCATACATAAGAGCACCCTCCGACTACGGATGAAACACAAACAGAAACTCAAACGACATCCACCCTGCTAGCCCAGGCTGCCGACCTGGAACCTATCCCCTGATCGAAGAAGAACCAGAAGAAGAACTCCAAAACAAGCAAACATCGCTCTCGCGTCATGATCATCGCATAACCTGCACCTGCAATTGTTGTTGTAGTAATCTGTGAGCCACGAGGACTCAGCAATCCCATTACCATGGGTATCAAGACTAGCAAAGCTTAAATGGTAAGGAAGGGGTAAAGTGGTGAGGATGCAGCAGCGACTAAGCATATATGGTGGCTAACATACGCAAATAAGAGCGAGAAGAGAAGCAACGGAACGGTCGTGAAGCTAGCAATGATCAAGAAGTGATCCTGAACTCCTACTTACGTCAAACATAACTCAAAAGCTGTGTTCACTTCCCGGACTCCACCGAAAAGAGACCATCACGGCTACACACACGGTTGATGCGTTTTAATTTGGATCTGGTGTCAAGTTATCTACAACCGGACATTAACAAATTCCCATCTACCACATAACCGCGGGAAGGGCTCTCGAAAGTTTATACCCTGTAGGGGTGTCCCAACTTAGCCCATGATAAGCTCTCGCGGTCAACGAAGGATATACCTTCTCCCAGGAAGACCCGATCAGACTCGGAATCTGGTTTTACAAGACATTTCGACAATGGTAAAACAAGACCAGCAAAGCCGCCCGATGTGCCGACAATCCCGATAGGAGCTGCACATATCTCATTCTCAGGGCAACACCGGATAGGTCAGCCTACGAGTAAAACCAGCCCTCGAGTTGCCCCGAGGTGGCCCCGCAGTCTGCCCGGTTCGGACCAGCACTTAGAGAAGCACTGGCCCGGGGGGGCTAAAATAAAGATGACCCTAGAGAGAGCGACTCCCAAGGAAAAGTAGGTGGTGGTGAGGCAAATGGTAAAACCAAGGTTGGGCCTTGCTGGAGGAGTTTTATTCAAAGTGAACTGTCAAGGGGGTCCCATAAATCACCCAACCGCGTAAGGAACGCAAAATCCGGGAACATAACACCGGTATGACGGAAACTAGGGCGGCAAGAGTGGAACAAAGAACCAGGCATAAGGCCGAGTCTTCCACCCTTTACCAAATATATTGATGCATTAATAATATAAGAGATATTGTGATATCCCAACATAATCCTGTCCACCATGAAGCAATCTTCAACTTCACCTGCAACTAACAACGCTATAAGAGGGGCTGAGCAAAAGCGGTAACATAGCCAAGCAACGGTTTGCTAGGAAGGGTGAAAATGTTAGAGGCTGACATGGCAATTTGGGAGGCTTGAAGAACAAGTGATAGGAAACACAGCATAGCGATAGAACGAAGCAACTAGCATAGCAATAATAGTAGTGAGATCTAGGGTAGCGGTCATCTTGCATGAAATCCCGCAAGGAAGAAGAACGAGTCCATGAAGAAGATGAAGCCACGAAGACGAACCCAGCGTAGACGAACGAATCCTCACGATCGCAACGAAACGGGAACTATCGAGAAGAAGCACACAACATAGTAAACACACCACACATGGACATGAAAAGATGCACAACCAAGCATGATGCATGACAAAACTAGATGAGGCTACTCATGGCAAGAGATGATGCATACAAGAGCAACACATCAAAGCAAGTTTAAATGAGGCCGGAAACAACATATAACAATTCCGGTAAGTCCTCGTATGCAAATTTCGAAATAGGTCCAGATCTGAATAAACATTAAGTTGAAGTTGTTAAACAGCAAGTTAAGTTGCACAAAGATAATCTACATGAGACTCTAGTCAAGTTACATATAAAGTTCATTTAATTCGGAGCTACGGCCTAGAAGATATGAGCAAAACAAGTTAAACATGGCATTGATGCAAAATGCATACAAACATCAAGCAAACACTCTCAAAACAAGGATGCAACATGATAATATGAAGCTACATTCCAAATCAAGCAAGTTTCATATAGAGCACACTCAAAACGGAGCAACGGTTCCACACATACACTCTACAAGTTTAAAGGACAAGTTGTCCAAAATAGCAAGTAGGCATATTGCAAGCATCAAAACGGCATGCTACAACACCTTAAAATGAAAACAAAAGGCATGGAAATGATGTACAGATAAAGCACAACAAAACATGAATACTGAGCTATCTCCAGAAAACACTATAACATGCTCAAAAAGACATGGCAAGATTGCAAATAATAACAGTTTACAGGCTTAGCAGAAATAACATCAGGTTGCAATGTTTAGAGCTATCAAACAACATTCTACAGGAACTTATCATGGCAAACAAAGGCATGGCATGATACTACTGAATGCATAGAACAAAAGTCCTTTACTGACCATGAGCCAAAAAGGATCAGAAGATATGATGGCACCCATGTAAACATGGCAAATGTTATGACAGATTCATACATGGCAGGAACAACAATAAGTAGGCATGTTGGTGAGCTTGTACCACTCACACAGATCAATACATCGCATGACAAGGAAACCAACAGTAAGAATACATGTTTATGAAGCTAAGCATGGCAAGATCAAGTCCATAGGGTGCATGGATCACTAGCAAAACACATGGCAAAACTGAACTTAATGTTAACAGGCTGACAGCAACATTGTTTAGCAACATTGGAGCATGATAACAAAAATCTACAGGAAGCTATAAATGCAACCAGGGGCATGGATGGATATAGCATGACATGTATAACAAAACATCCTTAGTGAACATCTCCAGATTATGCATAGAATGACTTGTAATAGCAGGTTTACATAGCATCACGCAATAACAGATTCAGCCTAGCAAAACAGCAACAGCAAGTACCCTACTTAACATGCTTGATGCACTCACTACAAGACTCATAAAAATACATGGATTGCACCCCTGTAAACATGGCATGTCATAGATCAAAACACATGTAGAGCTCATGCTCAGAGGATGCACACATCAAATGCAACAAAAATGACAAATCACCAAGTTATAACAGTTTCAGCAGATTAACATCATATAGCACTCTTGCAACAATGATTCAGGCATCCAGATGACCTCAAACAAGCAGGGGACAATGGAATGAAATATAGAGCATCTCATAGTGAACATTTTGATATATTACACGCACAAAACGGAGGAGCACACAGGAAGTTATGGCATCTCAAACATGCACACATAATAACAGAAAACTGGGACTTGGACGAAAATATACCCTCTGAAAAGTCACGCGGGACGGGACGGTGCGGGACGGGTGGATCTCATCCACCCGTCCGAATCTGATCGGAGACGGACGCCGGCGGGGTCGCCGGAGTTGGTGGAGGAGGAGGCGGCGCGGGCATGGCGGGGCGGCACCGGATGCGGGCGGGACGCCGGCGGTGGGGTAGAGCCGGCGAGCTCCAGCGGCTCGCCGGCCGGAGGCGGGGCCGGACGGCGACGGGGAGGCGGCGGAGCGAAGCGGGAGCTCGGGGCAAGCGGGCGGCGGCATGGGGCCGCACCGGCGAAGGACGACGCCGGCGGGAGGCGGCGCGCGGGATCGGCAGAGGTGGCGCACGGGACCGGCGGAGCTGGCGCCGGAGGAGAGGCGCGGACCGGCGGCGGGGCACCGGCACAAGGTCGGAGGCGCCAGCGAAGGGAACAGGGCGGCGCGGCGAGGGACGGCCGGCGAGGACGGGCGCGGGCCCGCGGTGGGAGGAGCCGGGCGGCAGCGCGAGGCGGCCAGGCCGCGGCGGCCGTGTGCGGGCCGAGCAAGCCGCGAGCGGGGGCGGCGGCAGCGGCCATGTGGCGCGGTGGGATTGGACGCGCGGCGGTGCTAGACATGTCCGGCGCGGGATGGACATGTCCGGCGGCGCGGAGGAGCGGGGCTAGGGTTAGGGTAGGATTAGACCGCGAATTTGGAAGGGGGAGGCACATTTATAGGTAGAGGGAGCTAGGAGGGTCCAAATGGAGCACGGTTTTCGCCCACACGATCATGATCGAACGACCGAGAACATGGAGGGGGTTTGGATGGGCTAGTGGGCTGATTTGGAGGGGTGCTGGGCTGCAAGAGAAAAGGGGGTTTCGAGCTACGCGGTTAACCATTGGAGCATCAAACAACCTCCAAATGGCACGAAACTTGACAGGCGGTCTACCGGTGGTATACCAAGGCCGCTTGGAAAATCACGGTTCATTCTAAGAATGTTTAACACCCGCTCACAACAGGAGACAAGAGGGGGACGCCGGGGAACATAGGAATGTCGGATTGCAAAACGGACAACGGGAAAAAAGCTCGGATGCATGGGACGAACACGTATGCAAAATGAGATGCACATGATGACATGGCAAAATGCAACACGCAAGCAAATGACATGGCAACAATGGCGAATAACTGGGAGACACCTGGCGCATCGGATCCGGGGCGTTACAATAGGTTCATGGGCGGAACCCGCAAGTTGGTCACCAAAACATACATCAAGAGGCACATGATATCCCATTGTCACCACAGATAAGCACGGCAAGACACACATCAAGTGTTCTCATAAAAGACTCAATCCGATAATATAACTTCAAAGGGGAAACTCAATTCGTAGAGGGGGAGAAACATCATAAGATCCAACTATAATAGCAAAGCTCGGGATACATCAAGATCGTGCCTTAGAGGGAACACGAGAGAGAACACGAGAGAGAGAGAGATCAGACACATAGCTACTGGTACATACCCTCAGTCTCGAGGGTGAACTACTCCCTCCTCATCATGGATAGCGCCGGGATGATGAAGATGGCCACCGGTGATGGATCCCCCCTCTGGCAGGGTGCTAGGAAGGGCTCCCAATAGGTTTTTGGTGGCTACAGAGGCTTGCGGCGGCGGAACTCCCGATCTATCTTGATATTCGATGTTTTAAGGGTACGTAGGCTTATATAGGCGAAAGAAGTCGACCGGGGGGGTGCTCGAGGGGTCCAAGAGACAGGGCGGCGCGCCTAGTAGGGGGGCGCACCCCCCTATCTCCTGGGCTCCTCGAGTATCTTCTCACGTGGACTCCAAGTCTCCAGGATGATAATCTTCCAAAAAATCACGTTGCCGAAGGTTTCATTCCATTTGGACTCCGTTTGATATTCCTTTTCTTCGAAATACTGAAACAGGCAATAAAACAGCAATATGGGCTGGGCCTCCGGTTAATAGGTTAGTCCCTATAAAAGTATAAAATAAAGCCCGTAATCATTCAAAACACATAGTAATATAGCATGAATGCTTCATAAATTATAGATACGTTGGAGACGTATCAGCATCCCCAAGCTTAATTCCTACTCGTCCTCCAGTAGGTAAATGATAAAGAAAGAATTTATGAAGTGTGAATGCTAGAAGTGCACAAGTTTGATCAATGGTAATTTCAATCACCTTTTCTACCATGATAATATATGTCATAACAGTAGTTCATCTCATAAAACTATTCATAATCAAGTAACAAGCTATTCACATGTTAAAGCATAAACCATAAACTTTCTTGAAAACTAGCAAACTTCATTCTTAGTCATCAAACAATTGCAATTCATCTTACTTTCAGGAAGAGTCTATGTCAAAGCTTTGATTTAGCAAACTTCACATACTCAACTATCATATAGTCTTCTACAATTGCTAACACTCACGCAATACTTGTGGTTATGAATTTTTAATCAGACACGGAGAAAGATTGGGGCTTATAATGTTGCCTCCAAACTTATTCACCTTTGGGTGATGTCAACAATAGTAGTTCATGCTAACGTACATCCAATTGGATATATATATCAGGATCACCTAACACAAAGTGCTTGACAAAGGATAAAATGAAAAAGGGAAAGGTGAAGATCACCTTGACTCTTGCATAAAGTAAAAGACATAAAGTAAAAGATTGGCCCTTCGCAGAGGGAAGCAGAGGTTGTCATGTGCTTTTAGGGTTGGATACACAAAATCCTAATGCGAAAGAACATCACTTTATATTGCCCCTTGTATATGGACCTTTATTATGCAGTCTGTCGCTTTATTGCTTCCATAACAAGTTCGTACAAAGCTTATTTTCTCCGCATTAATAAGTCATGCATATTTAGAGAACAATTTTTATTGCTTGCACCGATGATAACTTACTTGAAGGATCTTACTCAATCCAAAGGTAGGTATGATGGACTCTCATGGCAAAAACTGGGTTTAAGGATATTTGGAAGCACAAGTAGTATCTCTACTTGGTGCAAGGAATTTTGGCTAGCATGATGGGGAAAGGCAAGCTCAACATGTTTGAATGATCCATGACAATATACTTTAACTGAGATGTGAGAAAACATAACCCATTACGTTGTCTTCCTTGTCCAACATCAACTCTTTAGCATGTCATACATAATGAGTGCTCACAATTATAAAAGATGTCTATGATAATATATTTATATGTGAACTCTCTCTTCGTTCAATATTCTTTCATGAATTGTATAAATGACCAATACAATGCTTGCTAACATTCAATAAATTTACAACCTCTACTTCTTATATGTGAAGTCATAACTCCCCATGGGATAAGCAAATGAGACATATATAATTTCATATTTATGACAATCAACTCATTCAACAATTTACTCATAGGATATAAGTGAAGCACACGAGTAAATGGCAAACTACTCCAAAAAGATATAAGTGAAGATCAATGAGTAGCTAAATAATTATGAAGCTATATGAAGACTCTCTCTCATTAAAGAATTTAAGATCTTGGTATATTATTCAAGCAACAAGCAAAACAGAATAAAATGACATTGCAAGGATAGCACAACTCATGTGGAGAAGCAAAAACTTAGGCTCAACCTATACTAACCGATAGTTGTTGAAGAAGAAAGGTGGGATGCCTACCAGGGCATCCCCAAGCTTAGATGCTTGAGACTTCTTGAAATATTATCTTGGGGTGCCTTGGGCATCCCCAAGCTTGAGCTTTTATGTCTCCTTAATTCCTCTCATATCATGGTTTCTCTTTTTATCAAAAGCTTCATCCACACCAAACTCAACAAGAACTCGTGAGATAGGTTAGTATAAACCAATGCAAAAACTTATCATTTTCTACTGTAACAAATCACTTAAATTATTATTCAACATTGAATACTAAATGCCTCTGCATATTTAATACTCGTATCCTCAAATAGAATCATTAAACAAGCAAACATATGCGAATAATGCAAACATAACAGCAATCTGCCAAAACAGTACAGTCTGTAAAGAATGCAAGAGTATCAATACTTCCCTAACTGCAAAAATTATGAAATAAAATTCCCAATGTAGTAAATTTATCATATCTAATTATGCAAAAAGTTTCAACATTATATCATGCTCTGACTTTTCTAGGGAATTTTTGCAACAGTGGTAAATTTTCTGTTTTCAAACAGCAACATGTATACTAGCAAAATAAGCATGGCAAAGGCTATCCTTGACTTCTTTATTGAAACTAAAGATTCAAAACATTAATCTAAGTAACAGAAAGAAAATACCAACAAAATAAAATGACGCTCCAAGCAAAACACATATCATGTGGTGAATAAAAATATAGCTCCAAGTAAAGTTACCGATGAACGAAGACGAAAGAGGGGGTGCCATCCGGGGCATCCCCAAGCTTAGTTGCTTGGTTATCCTTGAATATTACCTTGGGGTGCCTTGGGCATCCCCAAGCTTAGTCTCTTGCCACTCCATATTCCATAGTCCATCGAATCCTTACCCAAAACTTGAAAACTTCAACCACACAAAACTCAACACAAAACTCGTAAGCTCCGTTAGTATAAGAAAATAAATCACCACTTAGGTACTGTAATGAACTCATTCCAAATTCATATTGGTGTAATATCTACTGTATTCTAACTTCCCTATGATTCATACCCTCCGATACTACTCATAGATTCATCAAAATAAGCAAACAACACAATGAAAACAGAATCTGTCAGAAACAGAACAGTCTGTAGTATTCTGTATCAAACGTATACTTATGGAACTCAAACAATTCTGAAATAAATTGATGGAGCTGAAGAATTTGTCTATTAATCATCTGCAAAAGGAATCAACCTAAAATCACTCTCCAGTAAACAATGGCAGCTATTCTCGTGAGCGCTAAAGTTTCTGTTTTTCACAACAATATCATATAAACTTCACCCAAGTCTTCCCAAAGGTTCTACTTGGCACTTTATTGAAAAAAAGCTATAAAACATGATTACTATAGTAGCATAATCATGTGGACACACAAAAACAGTAAGGGTAAATATTGGGTTGTCTCCCAACAAGCGCTTTTCTTTAATGCCTTTCTAGCTAGGCATGATGATGACAATGATGCTCACATAAGAGATAAGAATTGAAACATAAAAGGAGCATCATGAAGAATATGACCTGCACATTTAAGTCTAACCCACTTCCTATGCATAGGTATTTTGTGAGCAAATAACGTATGGGAACAATAATCGACTAGCATAGGAAGATAAAACAAGCAAAGCTTCAAGAGTTTCAACACATAGAGAGGAACCTTGGCATTATTGCAATTCCTACAAGCGTATGTTTCTCTCTCATAATAATTTTCAGTAGCATCATGAATGAATTCAACAATATAACCAGCACCTAAAGCATTCTTTTCATGATCTACAAGCATAGAAAATTTACTACTCTCCACATAAGCAAAATTCTTATCATGAATAATAGTGGGAGAAAACTCAACAAAATAACTATCATGTGAGGCATAATCCAATTGAAAACTAAAATCATGATGACAAGTTTCATGGATATCATTATTCTTAATAGCATACAAGTCATCACAATAATCATCATAGATAGCAACTATGTTCTCATAATCAATTGGAACCTCTTCCGAAATAGTGGAATCATCACTAAATAAAGTTGACACTCTTCCAAATCCACTTTCATGTTCATCACAATAAGATTCAATATCCTCCAAAATAGTGGGATCAATACTACCTAAAGTTGACACTCTTCCAAACCCACTTTCATCAATATAATCATCATAAATAGGAGGCATGCTTTCATCATAATAAATATTCTCATCAAAACTTGGGGGACAAAAAATATCATATTCATCAAACATAGCTTCCCCAAGCTTGTGGCTTTGCATATCATTAGCATCACGGATATTCAAGGAATTCATACTAACAACATTGCAATCATGCTCATCGTTCAAAGATTTAGTATCAAACATTCTATAGATTTCTTCTTCTAGCACTTGAGCACAATTTTCCTTTCATCATACTCACGAAAGATATTAAAAAGATGAAGCGTACGAGACAAACTTAACTCCATTTTTTTGTAGTTTTCTTTTATAAACTAAACTAGTGATAAAACAAGAAACAAAAAGATTCGACTGCAAGATCTAAAGATATACCTTCAAGTGCTAACCTCCCCGGCAACAGCGCCAGAAAAGAGCTTAGTTTACGAGGTATGAGTGTCATTTACCTAGCCTCCCCGGCAACGGCGCCAGAAAAGAGCTTGATGTCTACTACACAACCTTCTTCTTGTAGACGTTGTTGGGCCTGAAAGTGCACAGGTTTGTAGGACAGTAGTAAATTTCCCTCAAGTGGATGACCTAAGGTTTATTAATCCGTGGGAGGCGTAGGATGAAAATGGTCTCTCTCAAACAACCCTGCAACCAAATAACAAAGAGTCTCTTGTGTCCCCAACAAACCCAATACAATGGTAAATTGTATAGGTGCACTAGTTCGGCGAAGAGATGGTGATACAAGTGCAGTATGGATGTTAGATAAAGGTATTTGTAATCTGAAATTATAAAAAAAGCAAGGTAGCAAGTGGTAAAAGTGAGCGTAAACGGTATTGCAATGATAGGAAACAAGGCCTAGGGTTCATACTTTCACTAGTGCAAGTTCTCCCAACAATAATAACATAGATAGATCATATAACAATCCCTCAACATGCAACAAAGAGCCACTCCAAAGCCACTAATAGCGGAGAACAAACGAAGAGATTATGGTAGGGTACGAAACCACCTCAAAGTTATTCTTTCGGATCGATCTATTAAAGAGTTCATACTAGAATAACACCTTAAGACACAAATCAACCAAAACCCTAAAGTCACCTAGATACTCCATTGTCACCTCAAGTATCCGTGGGCATGATTATACGATATGCATCACACAATCTCAGATTCATCCAACCAACACAAAGTACTTCAAACAGTGCCCCAAAGTTTCTTCCGGAGAGTCAAGAACGTGTGCCAACCCCTATGCATAGGTTCATGGGCGGAACCCGCAAGTTGGTCACCAAAACATACATCAAGAGGCACATGAATCCCATTGTCACCACAGATAAGCACGGCAAGACACACATCAAGTGTTCTCATAAAAGACTCAATCCGATAAGATAACTTCAAAGGGGAACCTCAATTCATCACAAGAGAGTAGAGGGGGAGAAACATCATAAGATCCAACTATAATAGCAAAGCTCGGGATACATCAAGATCGTGCCTTAGAGGGAACACGAGAGAGAGAGATCAAACACATAGCTACTGGTACATACCCTCAGCCTCGAGGGTGAACTACTCCCTCCTCATCATGGACAGCGCCGGGATGATGAAGATGGCCACCGGTGATGGATCCCCCCTCCGGCAGGGTGCCGGGAAGGGCTCCCGAGAGGTTTTTGGTGGCTACAGAGGCTTGCGGCGGCGGAACTACCGAGCTATCTTAATATTCGATGTTTTTAGGGTACGTAGGCTTATATAGGCGAAAGAAGTCGGTCGGGGGGTGCTCGAGGGGTCCAAGAGACAAGGCGGCACACCCAGTAGGGGGGGCGCGCCCCCCTATCTCCTAGGCTCCTCGAGTATCTTCTGACGTGGACTCCAAGTCTCCAGGATGATAATCTTCCAAAAAAATCATGTTGCCGAAAGGTTTCATTCCGTTTGGACTCCGTTTGATATTCCTTTTCTTCAAAATACTGAAACAGGCAATAAAACAGCAATATGGGATGGGCCTCCGGTTAATAGGTTAGTCCCAAAAGTAATATAAAAGTGTAAAATAAAGCCCGTAATCATTCAAAACACATAGTAATATAGCATGAATGCTTCATAAATTATAAATACGTTGGAGACGTATCATGAGCCCCCATCAAAATATTATATGCCAAAATTGTTGAGTTGGACAAGAAAGACAACGTAATGATTTGTGTTTGTTCATATTCACATAGAAGTTATATTGTCATAGATCCTTCAACATGTGGTGCTTGTCCCCCATCTTTGCCAGCCAAAAATTCCACACCAAGTAGAGATACTACTTGTGCATCCAAAAACCCTTAAACCCAAATCTTATTCTCAAGAGTCCACCAAACCTACCTAAGGATTCAGTAAGATCCTTCAAGTAAGCTGTCATTGGTGCAATAAGGCAATAAAAATTGCTTCTGAAAGTGTTACATCATTTAGTGTAAGGGGAAATTGAGCGTTGTACGAACTTGTGATGGCAAAGAATAAAAGTGCATAATAAAGGTAGTTATCATAAGGGGCACTAAAACATGATGTTCTTTTGCACTAAGGGATTGAGCATACAAACAAAAAACGCATGGCAACATCTGCTTCCCTCTGTGAAGGGTCTACCTTTTACTTTTATGTATTTACTTTCATGCAAGAGTCGAAGTTTTTCTCTCTATTCATTTTTATTTTTCTCTTCTGGCAAGCATCTGTGGTGAGGAAAGATCTAGGCACATATATCCAGTTGGATATGGGTAGCATGAGTTATTATTGTTGACACCACCCTTGAGGTGAATACGTTGGCATGCGAAATTATAAGCCTCTATCTTTCTATGTGTCCAGATGAAACATTTTGCTCATGTGTATGCGGTGAGTGTTAGCAATCATCAAAGACTATATGATTGTTGAGTATGTGGATCTCTTGCTTAGACTCTGTTGAATAAGTTGAATTGCAATTGTTTGGTGATTAAGAATATAGGTTGTTGAGTTTCAAGAGAATTCATTGTTTGAACCTTAACATGTGAATTGGTTGCTACTTTGTCATGATGAATTTTATAAGAAAGAGTTGTTGTTATGATGCTAGGGAAAGTGATTGAAATTATCATTGATCAAACTTATGCACTTTGCTAGCATTCACACTTCATAAATTATTTCTTTTGTCATTTACCTACTCGAGGACGAGTAGGAATTAAGCTTGGGGATGCTGATACGTCTCCAACGTATCTATGATTTATGAAGTATTCATGCTGTTATACTATCATTTTTGGATGTTTTACAATCATTTTATAGAACTTTATATCATTTTTTGGGACTAACCTATTGACCCAGTGCCCAGTGCTAGTTGCTGTTTTTTGCTTGCTTTTTACATCGCAGGAAATCAATATCAAACGGAGACCAAACACCATGAAACTTTTTGTGTATTTTCTATGGACCGGAAGACATCCAATGGGCCAGAGCAGCACCTGGGGGTGCCCCGAGGGGGGCATAACCAACCAGGGCGCACCTGGACCCCCAGGCGCGCCCCGATGGGTTGTGCCCACCTCGATGGCCTCCCGCACCCCCTCTTCGCCCTATAAATCGTCAAATATTCCAAAAATCCTCGCGAAGACCCTAGATCAGAAGTTCCACTGATGTAAGCCTTTGTAGCCATGAGAAACCAATCTAGACCCTGTTCCAGCACCTTGCCGGAGGGGGGAATCATCACTGGTTGCCATCTTCATCATCCCGGCGGCCACCATGATGAGGAGGGAGTAGTCCACTGCTACCTCTTGAGCATGCGTTGGTTTTCCCTTGAAGAGGAAAGGGTGATGCAGCAAAGTAGTGTAAGTATTTCCCTCAGTTTTTGAGAACCAAGGTATCAAACTAGTAGGAGGC
Organism: Triticum aestivum; assembly: GCF_018294505.1. Taxonomy (NCBI): domain Eukaryota; kingdom Viridiplantae; phylum Streptophyta; class Magnoliopsida; order Poales; family Poaceae; genus Triticum; species Triticum aestivum. The sequence continues at coordinate 594,295,972 of NC_057804.1, read as the reverse complement.
TACACTCAAATCCCTCGTACCTGCACAAACAAATAAGAACCTTGCAACCAACGCGATAAAGTGGTTGTCAATCCCTTCACAGCCACTTGCAAAAGTGAGATCTAATAGAGATAATAAGATAAATATTTTTGGTATTTTTATGATATAGATTGGAAAGTAAAGATTGCAAAATAAAATAGATCGAAAACTAATATGATAGAAAATAGACCCGGGGCCATAGGTTTCACTAGTGGCTTCTCTCAAGATAGCATAAGTATTACGGTGGGTGAACAAATTACTGTCGAGCAATTGATAGAAAAGTGCATAGTTATGAGAATATCTAGGCACGATCATGTATATATGCATCACGTCCGCGACAAGTAGATCGAAACGATTCTGCATCTACTACTATTACTCCACACATCGACCGCTATCCAGCATGCATCTAGAGTATTAAGTTCATAAGAACAAAGTAACGCATTAGGCAAGATGACATGATCTAGAGGGATAAACTCAAGCAATATGATATAAACCCCATCTTTTTATCCTCGATGGCAACAATACAATATGTGCCTTGCTACCCCTACTGTCACTGGGAAAGGACACCGCAGGATTGAACCCGAAGCTAAGCACTTCTCCCATTGCAAGAAAGATCAATCTAGTAGGCCAAACCAAACTGATAATTCGAATAGACTTGCAAAGATAACAAATCATACATAAAAGAATTCAGAGGAGATTCAAATATTGTTCATAGATAATGTTGATCATAAACCCACAATTCATCGGATCTCGACAAACACATCGCAAAAAGAATTACATCGAATAGATCTCCAAGAAGATCGAGGAGAACTTTGTATTGAGATCCAAAGAGAGAGAAGAAGCCATCTAGCTAATAACTATGGACCCGAAGGTCTCTGGTAAACTACTCACACTTCATCGGAGAGGCTATGGTCTTGATGTAGAAGCCCTCCGTGATTGATCCCCCCCTCCGGTGGAGCGCCAAAAAAGGCCCCAAGATGGGATCTCATGGGTACAGAAGGTTGCGGCGGTGGAAATAGGGTGTCGTGGTGCTCCAGGATGTTTTCAGGGTATATGAGTATATATAGGCAAAAGAAGTCAGTCAGGGGAGCCACGAGGGGCCCACGAGGGTGGGGGGGGGGCGTGCCTACCCCCCTAGGCGCGCCCTCCTGCCTCATGGCCTCCTCATTTCTTTCTTGACGTCCACTCCAAGTCTCCTGGATTTAGTTTGTTCCAAAAATAACTCTCCCGAAGGTTTCATTCCGTTTGGACTCCATTTGATATTCTTTTTCTGCGAAACACTGAAATAGGCAAAAAAACAGCAATTTGGACTGGGCCTCCGGTTAATAGGTTAGTCCCAAAAATAATGTAAAAGTGCATAGTAAAGCCCATGAAACATCCAAAACAGAGAATATAATAGCATGGAACAATAAAAAATTATAGATACGTTGGAGACGTATCAAGCATCCCCAAGCTTAATTCCTGCTCATCCTCGAGTAGGTAAATGATAAAAACAGAATTTTCGATGTGGAATGCTACCTAACATAATTCTCAATGTAATTTTCTTTATTGTGGCATGAATGTTCAGATCCAAAAGATTCAAGATAAAAGTTTAATATTGACATAAAAGTAGTAATACTTCAAGCATGCTAACCAAGCAGTTTATGTCTTATCAAAATAACATAGCCAAAGAAAGCTTATCCCTATAAAATCGTATAGTTTGGCCATGCTTCATTTTCGTCAAACAAAATGCTCCCAGCATGCACAACCCCGGTTTTAGCCAAGCAATTGGTTCATACTTTTTAACGCGCTTCAGCCTTTTCAACCCTCATGCAATACATGAGCATAAGCCATGGACATAGCACTATGGGTGGAGTAGAGTATGATGATAGGGATCATGTGAGAAAACAAAAAAGGAGAAAGCCTCACATTTACGCGGCTAATCAACGGGCTATGGAGATGCCCATCAATTGATGTCAATACGAGGAGTAGGGATTGCCATGCAACGGATGCACTAGGGCTATAAATGTATGAAATCTCATCAGAAAGAAACTAAGTGGGTGTGCATCCAACTTGCCTGCTCACGAAGACCTAGGGCATTTTGAGGAAGCCCATCATTGGAATATACAAGCCAAGTTCTATAATGAAAAATTCCCACTAGTATATGAAAGTGACAACATAGGAGACTCTCTATCATGAAGATCATGGTGCTACTTTGAAGCACAAGTGTGGAAAAGGGATAGTAACATTGTCCCTTCTCTCTTTTTCTCTCATTTTTTTATTATTTGGGCTTCTTTGGCCTCTCTTTTTTATTTGGGCTTCTTTGGCCTCTTTTATTTTTCATAAAAGTCCGGAGTCTCGTCCCGACTTGCGGGGGAATCATAGTCTCCATCATTCTTTCCTCACATGGTACAATGCTCTAATAATGGAAATCATCACACTTCCATTTATTTACAACTCAAGAATTACAACTCGATACTTAGGACAAAATATGACTCTATGTGAATGCCTCTGGTGGTGTACCGGGATATGCAATGAATGAAGAGCGACATGTATGAAAGAATTATAAAGGTGGCTTTGCCACAAATATGATGTCAACTACATGATCATGCAAAGCAATATGACAATGATGGAGAGTGTCATAATAAATGGAATGGTAGAAAGTTGCATGGCAATATATCTTGGAATGGCTATGGAAATGCCATAATAGGTAGGTATGGTGGCTGTTTTGAGGAAGATATAAGGAGGTTTATGTGTGATAGAGCGTATCGTATCATGGGGTTTGGATGCACCGGCGAAGTTTGCACCAACTCTCAAGGTGAGAAAGGGCAATGCACGGTATCGTAGAGGCTAGCAAATGGCGGAAGGGTAAGAGTGCGTATAATCCATGGACTCACATTAGTCATAAAGAACTCATATACTTATTGCAAAAGTTTATTAGCCCTTGAAGCAAAGTATTACTACACATGCTCCTAGGGGAAGGGTTGGTAGGAGTTAACCATCACGCGATCCCGACCTCCACTCATAAGGAAGGCAATCAAAGAACACCCCATGCTTCAAATTTGTCACACAACGTTCACCATACGTGCATGCTATGGGACTTGCCAACTTTAACAAAAGTGTTTCTCAATTCCATAATTACCCAACTAGCATGACTCTAACATTACCACCTTTATATCTCAAAACAATTATCAAGTATCAAATTTATCATAGTGTTTAATACACTCTATATGAAAGTTTTTATTTTACCCAACTTGGATGCCCATCATATTAGGACTAATTTTATAACCAAAGCAAATTACCATGTTGTTCTAAACGACTCTCAAAATAATATAAGTGAAGCATGAGATATCAATAATTTTTACAAAATAAAACCACCATTGTGCTCTAAAAATGTATAAGTGAAGCACTAGACCAAAATTATCTAGCTCAAAAGATATAAGTGAAGCACATAGAGTATTCTAATAAATTCCGATTCATGTGTGTCTCTCCCAAAAGGTGTGTATAGCAAGTATGATTGTGGTAAACTAAAAAGCAAAGACTCAAATCATACAAGACACTCCAAGCAAAACACATATCATGTGGTGAATAAAAATATAGCATCAAGTAAAGTTACCGATGGACGAAGACGGAAGAGGGGATGCCTTCCGGGGCATCCCCAAGCTTAGGCTTTTGGTTGTCCATGATTTTTACCTAGGGGTGCCTTGGGCATACCCAATCTTAGGCTCTTGCCACTCCTTATTCCATAATCCATCAAATCTTTACCCAAAAGCTTGAAAACTTCACAACACAAAACTCAACAGAAAATCTCATGAGCTCTGTTAGCGAGATAAAACAAACCACCACTTTAAGGTACTGTAATGGAATCATTCTTTATTTATACTGGTGTTAAACCTACTGTATTCCAACTTCTCTATGGTTCATACCCCCCGATACTAGCCATAGATTCATCAAAATAAGCAAACAACACATGAAAAACAGAATCTGTCAAAAACAGAACAATATGTAGCAGTCTGTAACTTTCTAATAGTTCTGGAACCCCAAAAATTCTGAAATAAATTGATGGACATGAGGAATTTGTCTATTAATCATATGCAAAAAGAATCAACCTAAAAGCACTCTCCAGTAAAATCAGCTAATCTCGTGAGGACTAAAGTTTCTGTTTTTTACAGCAAGATCATAAAGACTTCACCCAAGTCTTCCCAAAGGTTCTACTCCGCACAAACACTAACTAAAACATAAAACCATGCTACGTCTTGAGCTTGCTTTGGTTTTCCTTGAAGAGGAAAGGGTGATGCAGCAAAGTAGTGTAAGTATTTCCCTCAGTTTTTGAGAACCAAGGTATCAATCCAGTAGGAGGCTCCTCAAAAGTCCCACGCACCTACACAAACAAACAAAGAACTCGCAACCAACGCAATAAAGGGGTAGTCAATCCCTTCACGACCACTTGCGAAAGTGAGATCTGATAAAGATAGTATGATAAGATAAATATAGTTTTGGTATTTTATAATATAGATGCAAAAGGTAAAGATGCAAATAAAAGTAGATTGAAAGCTTATATGATAAAAGATAGACCTGGGGGCCATAGGTTTCACTAGTGGCTTCTTTCAAGATAGCATAAGTATTACGATGGGTGAACAAATTACTGTTGAGCAATTGATAGAAAAGCGAATAATTATGAGATTATCTAGGCACGATCATGTATATAGGCATCACGTCCGTGACAAGTAGACCGACAACTGCCTGCATCTACTACTATTACTCCACACATCAGCCGCTATCCAGCATGCATCTAGAGTATTAAGTTCATAAGAACAGAGTAACGCATTAAGAAAGATGACATGATATAGAGGGATAAACTCAAGCAATATGATATAAACCCCATCTTTTTATCCTCGATGGCAACAATATAATACGTGCATTGCAACCCCTGTTGTCACTGGGTAAGGACACCGCCAGATTGAACCCAAAGCTAAGCACTTCCCCCATGGCAAGAAAGATCAATCTAGTAGGCCAAACCAAACTGATAATTCGAAGAGACTTGCAAAGATAACTCAATCATACATAAAAGAATTCAGAGAAGATTCAAATATTTCTCATAGATAAACTTGATCATAAACCCACAATTCATCGGATCTCGACAAACACACCACAAAAAGAGTTTACATCGAATAGATCTCCACAAGAGAGGGGGAGAACATGGTATTGAAGAGAGAGAAGAAGCCATCTAGCTAATAACTATGGACACGAAGGTCTATGGTAAACTACTCACAACTCATCGGAGGGGCTATGGTGTTGATGTAGAAGCCCTCCGTGGTCGATTCCCCCTCCCGCGGAGCGCCGGTGAAGGCTCCAAGATGGGATCTCACGGATATAGAAGGTTACGATGATGGAAATTGTTTTTCGTTGGCTCCTGGATGTTTTCGGGGTACGTGGGTATATATAGGAGGAAGAAGTACGTCGGTGGCCGCCCGAGGGGCCCAGGAGACAGGGGCGCGCCCTCCTATCTCCTGGCCGCCTCGATTGCTTCTTGACTTGCACTCCAAGCCCTCTGGATCACGTTCATTCCAAAAATCACGCTCCCGAAGGTTTCATTCCATTTGGACTCCATTTGATATTCCTTTTCTTCAAAATACTGAAATAGGCAAAAAAATAGCAATACGGGTTGGGCCTCCGGTTAGTAGGTTAGTCCCAAAAAATGATATAAATGTGTAAAATAAAGCCCATAACCATCCAAAGGGGGTAATATAATAGCATGGAACAATCAAAAATTATAGATACGTTGGGGACGTATCAAACCACATCTAACCAAAGGCTAGATGAATTATTTATTAATAAACAGGAACAAAAAGCAAAGAACAAAAATAAAATTGGGTTGCCTCCCAACAAGCGCTATCGTTTAACGCCCCTAGCTAGGCATAAAAGCGAGAATAGATCTAAGTATTACCATCTTTGGTATTCAATTCATAGGTGGCTCTCATAATAGATTCATAAGGTAATTTGATTTTCTTCCTAGGAAAGTGTTCCATACCTTTACTTAATGGAAATTGGAATCTAATATTTCCTTCTTTCATATCAATAATTGCACCAATCATTCTAAGGAAAGGTTACCAAGAATAATAGGACATGAAGGATTGCAATCTATATCAAGAACAATAAAATCTACGGGCACATAATTCCTATTTGCAACAATAAGAACATCATTAATCCTTCCCATAGGTTTCTTAATGGTGGAATCCGCAAGGTACAAGTTTAAAGAGCAATCATCAAATTCACGGAAACCTAACACATGACACAAAGTTTTGGGAATCGTGGAAACACTAGCACCCAAATCACACAAAGCATAGCATTCATGATCTTTAATTTTAATTTTAATAGTAGGTTCCCACTCATCATAAAGTTTTCTAGGGATAGAAAATTCTAATTCAAGTTTTTCTTCATAAGATTGCATTAGAGCATCAACAATATGTTTAGTAAAAGCTTTATTTTGACTATAAGCATGAGGAGAATTTAACACAGATTGCAACAAGGAAATACAATCTATTAAAGAACAATTATCATAATTAAATTCCTTGAAATCCAAAATAGTGGTTCATTGCTATGTAAAGTTTTGACCTCTTCAATCCCACTTTTACTAATTTTTGCATCAAGTTCTAAAAACTCTGAATCATTGGGACGCCTTTTAGCTGAAGTTGACTCATCTCCAGTCCCATATTTATCAAGATTCATATTAAAAAAAGATTTAATAGGAGAAACATCAATCACTTTTAGATCTTCATCCCTATTTCCTTCTAACCCTTCTGGTTTGGTGGCCATCTTATTGACTAAGGTGGCCCGCTTATACGAAATTTGGGCTATTGAGTTTTCAAGACGAGCAAACTGAGATTTCAAACCACAAATTTCCTTAGACATATCATCAATCTCTTTATTCATGTATTCCATAAAGCTTTTTTGTTCTTTAAGCTTGTTTCTAAAGAAATTATTATGCTCAAATTGTAAATTCATAAAGCTTCTAACGTTGTTTTTGATTTCTTACAACCTTCTAAGGTGAAGGTCAACATTTTTAGGCAAGGCCATCAGCGCAAACAGGTACACAAGAAGCAAGCGAAAAAGACGCGAACAAGAAAAAAAGGGCGAATAAAACGGCAAGGGTGAAGTGGGGGAGAGGAAAACGAGAGGAAAATGGCAAATAATGTAATGCGAGGGATAAGAGTTTGTGATGGGTACTTGGTATGTCTTGACTTGTGCGTAGACTCCCCGACAACGGCGCCAGAAATCCTTCTTGCTACCTCTTGAGCATGCGTTGGTTTTCCCTTGAAGAGGAAAGGGTGATGCAGCAAAGTAGTGTAAGTATTTCCCTCAGTTTTTGAGAACCAAGGTATCAATCCAGTAGGAGGCTACACTCAAATCCCTCGTACTTGCACAAACAAATAAGAACCTTGCAACCAACGCGATAAAGGGGTTGTCAATCCCTTCACAACCACTTGCAAAAGTGAGATCTGATAGAGATAATAAGATAAATATTTTTGGTATTTTTATGATATAGATTGGAAAGTAAAGATTGCAAAATAAAATAGATCAGAAACTTATATGATAGAAAATAGACCTGGGGGCCATAGGTTTCACTAGTGGCTTCTCTCAAGATAGCATAAGTATTACGGTGGGTGAACAAATTACTGTCGAGCAATTGATAGAAAAGTGCATAGTTATGAGAATATCTAGGCATGATCATGTATATAGCCATCACGTCCGCGATAAGTAGATCGAAACGATTATGCATCTACTACTATTACTCCACACATCAACCACTATCCAGCATGCATCTAGAGTATTAACTTCATAAGAATAGAGTAACGCATTAGGTAAAATGACATGATGTAGAGGGATAAACTCAAGCAATATGATATAACCCCATCTTTTTATCCTTGATGGCAACAATACAATACGTGCCTTGCTGCCTCTGCTGTCACTGGGAAAGGACACCGCAAGATTGAACCCAAAGCTAAGCACTTCTCCCATTGCAAGAAAGATCAATCTAGTAGGCCAAACCAAACTGATAATTCGAAGAGACTTGCAAAGATAACAAATCATACATAAAAGAATTCAGAGGAGATTCAAATATTGTTCATAGATAACCTTGATCATAAACCCACAATTCATGAGATCTCGACAAACACACCGCAAAAAGAATTACATTGAATAGATCTCCAAGAAGATTGAGGAGAACTTTGTATTGAGATCCAAAGAGAGAGAAGAAGCCATCTAGCTAATAAGTATGGACCCAAAGGTCTCTGGTAAACTATTTAAACTTCATCAAAGAGGCTATGGTGTTGATGTAGAAGCCCTCCGTGATCAATTCCCCCTCGGGGGGAGCGCCGGAAAAGCCCCAAGATGGGATCTCACGGGTACAGAAGGTTGCGGTGGTGGAAATAGGGTTTCGTGGTGCTCTTGGATGTTTTCAGGGTATATGAGTATATATAGGCGAAAGAAGTCGGTCAGGGGAGCCACGAGGGGCCCACGAGGGTGGGGGCGCGCCTACCCCCCTGGGCGCGCCCTCCTACCTCGTGGACTCCTTGTTTCTTTCTTGACGTCCACTCCAAGTCTCCTGGATTGCTTCTGTTCCAAAAATAACTCTCCCGAAGGTTTCATTCCATTTGGACTCCGTTTGATATTCCTTTTCGCGAAACACTGAAATAGGCAAAAAAACATCAATTTGGACCGGGCCTCCGGTTAATAGGTTAGTCCCAAAGATAATATAGAAGTGCATAGTAAAGCCAATTAAACATCCAAAACAGATAATATAATAGGATGGAACTATCAAAAATTATAGATACGTTGGAGACGTATCATCCACCCTCGGGGCTGAGGGTTTGTACCAGTAGCTATGTGTTTAATTTCTCTCTCTCTCTCTCTCGCGCGCGCGTGTTCTTGAGATGTCACGATCTTGATGTATCGCGGGCTTTGTTAATATAGTCGAATGATATGGTGTTTTCCCCTCTCTATCTTGTTGTGAATTTAGTTTTCCCTTTGAGATTTCATTTTATCGGATTGAATACTTTTATGGATTTGAGAACACTTGATGTATGTCTTGCTATGAATACCCATGGTGACAATGGGGTATCATATTGATTCACTTGATATGTGTTTTGGCACTCAACTCGCGGATTTTGGAGGTGACATTGGGGTAATCTACGCATAGGGGTTGATGCACGTTCTCATCTTTGTTTCTCCGGTAGAAATCTTGGGGCACTCTTTGGGGTTATTTGTGTTAGATTGAGTATTATGAATCTGAAATTGTTTGATGCATATCGTATAATCAACTCACGGATACTCGCGGTGACATTGGAGTATCTAGGTGACATTAGAGTTGGTTGATGTGTATCATATGGTGTTATTTTAGTACGAACTCTTGGATAGATCGAACGGAAAGAATAGCTTTGTGTTATTTTAGTACAAACTCTTGAATAGATCGAACAGAAAGAATAGCTTTGAGGTGGTTTCGTACCCTACAAACAATTTCTTCTTATGTTCTCCGCTAGATAAGAACTTTGGAGTGATTCTTCATCGCACGTTGAGGGATGGCTATATGATCCAATTATATTAGCATTGTTGAGAGATTGCACTAGCGAAAGTATAGACCCTAGGCCTCATTTTCAAGCATTGCAATATCGTTTGTGCTCACTTTTATCGTTTGCTACCTTGTTGTTTTTTGTTTCCAGGTTATAAAAATATATTTCTACCATCGATATTACACTTTTATCACCATCTATTCGCCGACCTAGTGCACCTATACAAATTGTCATTGTATTGGGTGTGTTGGGGACACAAGAGATTTATTGTATTTGATTGCAGGGTTGTTTGAGAGAGACCATCTTCATCCTACGCCTCCCATGGATTGATAAACCTTAGGTCATCCACTTGAGGGAAAATTGCTACTGTCCAACAAAACTCTACGCTTGGAGGCCCAACACGAGTCTACAAGAATAAAGTTGCATTGTAGACATCATACGCCTAGTTGATGTGAGACTATCTGCTTCTTTTTGTCTTCTTCACAACCACCATATTCTATTCCACCTATAGTGTTATATCCATGGCTCACGCTCATGTATTGCGTGAAAGTTGAAAAAGTTTGAGAACATCAAAAGTATGAAACAATTGCTTGGCTTGTCATTGATGTTGTGCATGATTTGAATTTTTTGTGTGATGAAGATGGAGCATAGCCAGACTATATGATTTTGTAGGGATAACTTTCTTTGGCCATGTTATTTTGAGAAGACATGATTGCCTTACTAGTATGTTTGAAGTATTATTGTTTTTATGTCAATATTATACTTTTGTTTTGAATCTTATGGATCTGAATATTCTTGCCACAATAGATAAGATTACATTGATAAATGTGCTAGGTAGCATTCCACATAAAAAATTCTGTTTTTATCGTTTACCTACTCGAGGACGAGCACGAATTAAGCTTGGGGATGCTTGATATGTCTCCAACGTATCTATATTTTTTTATTGTCTCATGCTATTATATTATCTGTTTTGGATGTTTTATATGCATTTATATGCTATTTTATATTATTTTCGGGACTAGTCTATTAACCTAGAGCCCAGTGCCAATTTCTGTTTTTTCCTTGTTTTTGAGTTTTACAAAAAATAAATACCAAACAGAGTCCAAATGACCTGAAAATTACGCTGATTTTTTATGGACCAGAAGAAGCCCCCGAAGCAAAAGGGTTGGGCCAGAAGAGCCACGAGGCCTCCACAAGGATGGAGGGTGCGCCCCCTAGGGCGCTCCCTTCGGTCTTGTGGGCTCCTCGTGGACCCCCCCTGACCTGTTCTCAATGCCAAAAATTCCTATAAATATAGAAACCCCCTTAAATATACCTAGATCGGGAGTTCCACCGGTGCAAGCCTCTGTAGCCACAAAAAACCAATCGGGAGCCTGTTTCGGCACCATGCTAGAGGGTAAACCATCACCGGTGGCCATCTACATCATCCCGACGCTCTCCATGACGAGGAGGGAGTAGTTCACCCTCAGTGCTGAGGGTATGTACCAGTAGCTATGTGTTTGATCTCTCTCTCTCTCTCTCTCTCTCGTGTTCTTGATTTGCACGATATTGATGTATCGTGAGCCTTGTTATTATAGTTGGATCTTATGATGTTTCTCCCCCTCTGCCTTCTTGTAATGGATTGAGTTTTCCCTTTGAAGTTATCTTATCGGATTGAGTCTTTAAGGATTTGAGAACACTTGATGTATGTCTTGCATGTGCTTATCTGTGGTGACAATGGGGTATTCACGTGATCCACTTGATGTATGTTTTGTTGATCAACTTGCGGGTTCTGTGACCTTGTGAACTTATGCATAGGGGTTGGCACACATTTTCGTCTTGACTCTCCGGTAGAAACTTTGGGGCACTCTTTGAAGTTCCTTGTGTTGGTTTGAATAGATGAATCTGAGATTGTGTGATGCATATCGTATAACCAAACCTGCGGATACTTGTGGTGACGTTGGAGTATCTAGGTGACATTAGGGTTTTGGTTGATATGTGTCTTAAGGTGTTATTTTAGTATGTACTCTAGGGCTGTTTGTGACACTTATAGGAATAGCACAATAGATTGATCAAAAAGAATGACTTTAAGGTGGTTTCATACCCTGCAATAATCTCTTCATTTGTTCTCCACTATTAGTGACTTTGGAGTGACTCTTTGTTGCACGTTGAGGGATTGTTATATGATCCAATTATGTTATAATTTTTTAGAGAACTTGCACTAGTGAAAGTATGAACCCTAGGCCTTGTTTCCAAGCATTGCAATACCCTTTTAACTCACTTTTGTTACTAGTTACCTTGCTGTTTTTATATTTTCAGATTACAAAAACCTATATCTACCATCCATATTGCACTTGTATCACCATCTCTTCGCCGAACTAGTGCACCTATACAATTTACCATTGTATTGGATGTGTTGGGGACACAAGAGACTCTTTGTTTTTTGGTTGCAGGGTTGTTTGAGAGAGACCATCTTCATCCTACGCCTCCCATGGATTGACAAACCTTAGGTCATCCACTTGAGGGAAATTTGCTAGTGTCCTACAAAACTTTGCACTTGGAGGCCCAACAACGTCTATAAGGAATAAGTTGTGTAGTAGACATCAAACCCTTGATCGTAGAGACGTTCCGGGCGCTCATCTTCTACGATCATATTGTGCATGATCACACAAGTAGTCATCACCTCCCACAGTTTCTGCGTGCTCCAAGTATTAGCAGGACATCAAATGATGCCCCATCGAGATTGCAAAACACCAAAGGCACGCTCGACGTCTTTCCTAGCACTCGCTCTTGGGCAAATATTTTCCTCTTCTCTCCGACAGGGTTGGGGATTGTCTTCACAATAGTGGTCTACTGAGGATAGATACCGTCACCCAGGCAATATCCTTTGTCGTAGTTTTGGTTGTTGATAGTAAAGTTCACCGGTGGGCTGTTACCTTCGGCAAGCCTAGCAAACACCAGCGAGCGTTGAAGCACGTTGATATCATTGTGTGATCTGGCCATGCCAAAGAAAGAGGGCCAGATCTGGAGATCTTGAGACGCCACGGCCTCAAGTATGACAATGCAAGCTCTCACATGGCTCTTATACTGCCCTTGCTAAGCAGAAGGGCAGTTCTTCCACTCCTAGTGCATGCAGTTTATGCTGCCAAGCATCCTTGGGAAGCCACTCCTGGCATTCATTGCCAACAAATGAGCCATATCTTCAGGAGTCGGCTCTCTCAAGTACTCAGGGCCAAACACAGTAATAACAACCTTACAGAACTTATACAGGGAGTCTAGGCATGTAGACTCGCTCATACGGACGTACTCGTCAATGAGATCACCAGGAACTTCGTATGCAAGCATTCAGATGGTGGCAGTGCATTTTTTGATAAGAGGAGGAACCAATCTTTCCAACGACATCCTCTTTGCACTTGAAATAGTCATCATAGCCGACCACCCCCTCTCTAATACGATTGAAAAGATGCCCACTCATACGAAAACGGCGGCGAAATTTCCGATGTTTGAACAATGGGTTTGTTGTGCCAAATTAGTCCTTCCAAAGAAGGAAATGCCCGCACTCTCAGTTGCGATTCAACGCCAGAAGGTGCCCCAGAATGGAGCCATGGAATGATGGGCGCTGGCTATTGAGGTGGTGATGGACCAACACGACAGCCAAGATCTCCTTCTTATCATCGGACGAGGAATCGTCGGAGTCGCAAAGGAAATTGTGAAAAAAAAGAACTCGTTGGCCGAGTCCATTTGTACCTTGGCCAATTGTCGAACAACTTGCGGGCGTCGATGACTCGCGCCGCCCTTGGACCAGCTAGCTGCCCTGGCGGCGTCCGACGAGCGTGTCGATGTCCGACGAGCGTGCTGGAGAGGATCTGGACGGGGCGGCGAGGTGGCTTCTTGGTCGCGGTTGTGTCGGGGGAACGGTTGCGGGAAGCTTTCGGTTCCCCGACGGCAAGATGACGGTGGCGGGCGACGTTGGAGGTGGCAACATTGCATAGGGGATGTTGTGGCGCCGGCAGCTGGCAGAGCCACTGGAGAAATAAGCAGTGTGGGCGGCGGCGATGACGAAGGAGGCTGGCGAGGGCTTGCTGGAATGGGAGAGGATGGCCAATGTGCCACTGACCAGTGGACCAGGGGGGAGGAGAACGCGGGCGCGCGCGTGTCCGTCATGTGTCCACACCGACGCAATTCTGGCTAAAAAATGGGTCGGGAATGGATCGGCAGGCGAACGAAAAGCGGAGGCGTGTTCGTTTGGGTCGGTGCGTTGGGCCGAATTTTCTGTCCGCGCCGACCCAAACGGACGCGCGCGGACGAAATGGGTCGCCGCGTTGGAGTTGCTCTTAATAGCGTTGGATTATGTTTCGTTGTCGGTTCAATTAGCGAGCATGGGGAGGCTTGTGGAGGTTTAGCAATAAAAAGGCATTAGTGTTGGAAATATGCCCTAGAGGCAATAATAAATTAGCTATTATTATTATATTTCCTTGTTCATGATAATCGTTTATTATCCATGCTATAATTGTATTGATAGGAAACTCAGATACATGTGTGGGTACATAGACAACACCATGTCCCTAGTAAGCCTCTAGTTAACTAGCTCGTTGATCAATAGATGGTTACGGTTTCCTGACCATGGACATTGGATGTCGTTGATAACGGGATCACATCATTAGGAGAATGATGTGATGGACAAGACCCAATCCTAAGCCTAGCACAAAGATCGTGTAGTTCGTATGCTAGAGCTTTTCTAATGTCAAGTATCATTTCCTTAGACCATGAGATTGTGCAACTCCCGGATACCGTAGGAATGCTTTGGGTGTACCAAACGTCACAACGTAACTGGGTGGCTATAAAGGTGCACTACGGGTATCTCCGAAAGTGTATGTTGGGTTGGCACGAATCGAGACTGGGATTTGTCACTCCGTGTAACGGAGAGGTATCTCTGGGCCCACTCGGTAGGACATCATCATAATGTGCACAATGTGACCAAGGGGTTGATCACGGGATGATGTGTTACGGAACGAGTAAAGAGACTTGCTGGTAACGAGATTGAACAAGGTATCGACATACCGACGATCGAATCTCGGGCAAGTACAATACCGCTAGACAAAGGGAATTGTATACGGGATTTCTTGAATCCTTGACATCATGGTTCATCCGATGAGATCATCGTGGAACATGTGAGAGCCAACATGGTATCCAGATCCCGCTGTTGGTTATTGGCTAGAGAGCTGTCTCGGTCATGTCTGCATGATTCCCGAACCCGTAGGGTCTACACACTTAAGGTTCGCTGATGCTAGAGTTGTTATGGGAATTGGTGTGTAGTTACCGAATATTGTTCGGAGTTCCCGGATGAGATCCTGGACGTCACGAGGAGTTCCAGAATGGTCCGGAGGTAAAGATTTATATATGGGAAGTCCTATTTTGGCCACCGGAAAATGTTCGGGATTTTTCGGTATTGTACCGGGAAGGTTCTGGAGTGGGGCCCACCAGCATGGGGGGACCCACATGAACGTGGGTAGTGGGGGCAAGGCCCCACACCCTTGGTCAAGGCGCACCAAGATCCCCCCTTAGAAGGAATAAGATCATATCTCGAAGGGATAAGATCAAGATCCCTAAAAAGGGGGGGTAACAATCGGTGGGGATGGAAATGATGGGATTTCTTTCCTCCCACCTTTGCCGACGCCCCAATGGACTTGGAGGGAAAGAAACCAGCCCCCTCAACCCCTATATATAGTGGGGAGGTGCATGGGAGCTTCACGCTTGCCCTTGGCGCAACCCTCTCCCTCCCCAGCACCTTCTCCTCCTCTGTAGTGCTTGGCGAAGCCCTGCCGGAGAACTGCAAGCTCCACCACCACGCCGTCGTGCTGCCGGAGCTCTCCATCAACTTCTCCTCTCCCCTTGCTGTATCAAGAAGGAGGAGACGTCCCCGGGTTGTACGTGTGTTGAACGTGGAGGTGCCGTCCGTTCGGCACTAGGATCTCCGGTGATTTGGATCACGATGAGTACGACTCCTTCAACCCCGTTCTCTTGAACGCTTCCGCTTAGCGATCTACAAGGGTATGTAGATGCACTCCCCTCTCTCTCGTTTCTAGTTTCTCCATAGATAGATCTTGGTGACTCATAGGAAAATTTTGAATTTCTGCTGCGTTCCCCAACAGTGGCATCATGAGCTAGGTCTATTGCGTAGATTCTTTGCACGAGTAGAACACAAAGTAGTTGTGGGCGTTGATTTTGTTCAATATGCTTACCGTCACTAGTCCAATCTTGTTTCGATGGTATTGTGGGATGAAGCGGCCTGGACCGACCTTACATGTACACTTACGTGAGACAGGTTCCGCCGACTGACATGCACTTGTTGCATAAGGTGGGATCGGATTCGATGAAAAGGGTCCTTATGAAGGATAAATAGCAATTGACATATCACGTTGTGGTTTTTGCGTAGGTAACAAACGTTCTTGCTAGAAACCCATAGCAGCCACGTAAAACATGCAAACAACAATTAGAGGACGTCTAACTTGTTTTTGCAGAGTATGCTATGTGATGTGATATGGCCAAAAAGAATGTGATGAATGATATGTGATGTATGAGATTGATCATGTTCTTGTAATAGGAATCACGACTTGCATGTCGATGAGTATGACAACCGGCAGGAGCCATAGGAGTTGTCTTAATTTATTGTATGACCTACGTGTCATTGAACAACGCCATGTAATTACTTTACTTTATTTCTAACCGGTAGCCATAGTAGTAGAAGTAATAGTTGGCGAGACAACTTCATGAAGACACGATGATGGAGATCATGATGATGGAGATCATGGTGTCATGCCAGTGACGATGATGATCGTGGAGCCCCGAAGATGGAGATCAAAAGGAGAAAAATGATATTGGCCATATCATGTCACTTTTTGATTGCATGTGATGTTTATCATGTTTATGCATCTTATTTGCTTAGAACAACGGTAGTAAATAAGATGATCCCTCATTAAAATTTCAAGAAAGTGTTCCCCCTAACTGTGCACCGTTGCGAAAGTTCGTCGTTTCGAAGCACCATGTGATGATCGGGTGTGATAGATTCTAACGTTCACATACAACGGGTGTAAGCCAGATTTACACACGCGAAACACTTAGGTTGACTTGACGAGCCTACCATGTACAGACATGGCCTCGAAACACAAGAGACCGAAAGGTCGAGCATGAGTCGTATAGTAGATACGATCAACATGAAGATGTTCACCGATGATGACTAGTCCGTCTCACGTGATGATTGGACATGGCCTAGTTGACTCGGATCATGTAATCACTTAGATGACCAGAGGGATGTCTATCTGAGTGGGAGTTCATAAGATGAACTTGTTTATCCTGAACATAGTCAAAAGGTTTTTGCAAATTATGTCGTAGCTCGCGCTTTAGTTCTACTGTTTTAGATATGTTCCTAGAGAAAATATAGTTGAAAGTTGACAATAGCAATTATGCGGACAATAGAAGGCTTATGTCCTTAATGCACCGCTCGGTGTGCTGGACCTCGAACATGGTCTGTGGATGTTGCGAACATCTGACATACACGTTTTGATGACTACATGATAGTTCGGTAATGTTAAATGGTTTAGAATTGAGGCACCGAAGACATTTTTTAAATGTCGCAGAACATATGAGATGTTTCGAGGGCTGAAATTGGGATTTTAGGCTCGTGCCCACGTCAAGAGGTATAAGACCTCCGACGATTTTCTTAGCCTACATAATAAGGGAGAAAAGCTCAATCTTGAGCTTGTGCTCAGATCGTCTGAGTACAACAATCACTTGAATCGAGTGGGAGTTGATCTTCCAGATGAGATAGTGATGTTTCTCCAAAGACATTGCCACCAAGCTACTAGAGCTTCGTGATGAACTATAACATAACAGGGATAGATATAATGATCCTTGATCTATTCGCAATGTTTGACACCGCGAATGTAGAAATCAAGAAGGAGCATCAACTGTTGATGGTTAGTGAAACCACTAGTTTTAAGAAGGGCAAGGGCAAGAAGGGGTACTTCATGAAATGGCAAATCAGTTGCTGCTCTAGTGAAGAAACCCAAGGTTAAACCCAAACCCGAGACTAAGTGCTTCTGTAATAAGGGGAACAACCACTTGAGCAGAATTACCCTAGATACTTGGTAGATGAGAAGGCTAGCGAGGTTGATAGAAGTATATTGGATATACATTATGTTAATGTGTACTTTACTAGTACTCCTAGTAGCACCAGGGTATTAGATACCGGTTCGGTTGCTAAGTGTTAGTAACTCAAAATAAAAGAGCTACGGAATAAACGGAGACTAACTAAAGGTGAGATGATGATGTGTGTTGGAAGTGTTTCCAAGGTTGATGTGATCAAGCATCGCTTGCTCCGTGTACCATCGAGATTGGTGTTAAACCTAAATAATTGTTATTTGGTGTTTGCGTTGAGAATAGACATGATTGGATTATGTATATCGCAATACGGTTATTCATGTAAGGAGAATAATGGTTACTCTATTTATTTGAATAATACCTTCAATGGTCTTGCACCTAAAAGAATGGTTCATTGAATCTCGATCGTAGTGATACACATTTTCATGCCAAAAGATATAAGATAGTAATGATAGTACCACTTACTTGTGGCACTGCCATGTAAGGCATATTGGTATAAAATGCATGAAGAAGCTCCATGTTGATGGATCTTTGGACTCACTCGTTTTTGAAAAGTTTGAGACATGCGAGCCATGTCTATTGGTGTATACGCATGAAGAAACTCCATGCAGATGGATCATTTGGACTCACTTGATTTTGAATCGCTTGAGAAATGTAAATCATACCACATGGGCAAGATGACTGAAAAGCCTCATTTTCAGTAAAATGGAACAAGATAGCAACTTGTTGGAAGTAACACATTTTGATGTGTGCAGTCCAATGAGTGCTGAGGCATGCAGTGAATATCGTTATGTTCTTACTTCATGGATGATTTAAGTAGATATTGAGTATATTTACTTGATGAAACACAAGTATGAATTATTGAATGGTTCAAGTAATTTCAGAGTGAAGTTGAAGATCATCGTGACAAGAGGATAAAATGTCTATGATATGATCATAGAGATGAGTAGGCCTGCAAGAAAAGCTCGAGGCTCGTGAGCCGCTCGAGACCGACTCGTATTTTGACTCAACTCGAGATCGACTCGAAAAGAAATGAGTTGAGTATGAACACTTTATGTAGCTCTATAGAAAAATGAGTTAATATTGAGCCAACACTGGCTCGCTCGATTTTAGCTCGATAGCTCGATGTCATATAACTATATTAAATAATCTTGATGTATGTTTAAAGAAAATAGGATAATTTATTGCCATATATGTTGTGTACAATTTTTCTCAATTTTACCTAGTAGGAAACATGGAGGCTTAATTAAACACGAGGAATTTAGCCTCAATTTGGTGCGTGATCAGTCATGTGTCAAATATCCTATTATTCTCAGCTAGAATTTAAGAGTAGACGCACCTCCATCTTTCTATCTTTCTAGTTCATTTATCCATACTTATCAAGTGCTAGTCTTTAGTCGAGAGAGAATAAGTCAAATTCTATAGTGATTTCTATGTTGTGTCGTTGGCCAAAATGTTTGAAAAATTGTCTTAGATTAGTCATAAAATCATCTTATTATTTAGCTCGAAACTAGCTCGAGATCAGCTCGAGATCGATACAAGCTGAGCATGAGCCACTTTCTAGGGCTCGACCTTGAACTTCACTTAATTTGAGCTCGCTCGAATTTTAGTATAATTTGAGCTGAGCCTAGTCCAACTCGCTCGAACTCGACTCGTTTGCAGCCCTAGAGATGAGTATCTAAGTTACAAGCTTTGGCACGCAATTAAGACATTGTGGAAATTGTTTCACAATTAATACCGCCTGGAACACCATAATGTGATGGTGTGTCCGAACATCATATTTGCACCCTATTGGATATAGTGCGTACCATGATGTATCTTATCGAATTACCACTATCGTTCATGGGTTAGGCATTAGAGACAACCGCACTCACTTTAATAGGGCACCACGTAATTCCGTTGAGATGACACCATTTGAACTATGGTTTGGAGAAACCTAAGTTGTCGTTTCTTAAAAGTTTGGGGCTGTGACGCTTATGTGAAAAAGTTTCAGGTTGAGGAGCTCGAACCCAAAGCGGATAAAATGCATCTTCATAGGACACCCAAAACAGTTGGGTATACCTCCTATCTCAGATCCGGAAGCAAAAGTAATTGTTTCTAGAAACGGGTCCTTTCTCGAGGAAAAGTTTCTCCCGAAAGAATTGAGTGGGAGGATGGTAGAGACTTGATGAGGTTATTGAACCATCACTTCAACCAGTGAGTAGCAGGGCACATGAAGTTGTTCATGTGGCACCTACACCAATTGAAGTGGAAGCTGATGATAGTGATCATGATGCTTCGGATCAAGTCACTACCGGACCTCGTAGGTGGACAAGGACGCGTACTACTTCAGAGTGGTACGCAATCCTGTCTTAGAGGTCATGTTGCTAGACAACAATGAACCTACGAGCTATGGAGAAGCGATGGTGGGCCCGGATTCCGACAAATGACTCGAGGCCATAAAATCCGAGAGAGGATCCATGACTTTGGAAGAAATACTTGATGGTCGTAAGGCCGTTGGGTACAGATGGATTTTAAAAGGAAGACAGATAATGATGGTAAGTATCGCCATTAAGAAAGCTCGACTTGTCGTTAAGATGTTTTCCGACAAGTTCAAGGAGTTGACTACGATGAGACTTTCTCACTCGTAGCGATGCTAAGAGTCTGTTGGAATTATATTAGCAATTACTACATGACTTATGAAATCTTGCAGATAGGATGTCAAAACATTGTTTCCTCGACGATATCCTTGAGGAAAGGTTGTATGTGATACAACCAGAAGGTTTTGTCAATCCTGAAGAACGCTAACAAATATGCAAAGATCCAGCAATCCTTCTAAGGACTGGAGTAAGCATCTCGGAGTTGGAATGTATGCTTTGATGAGATGATCAAAGAATTTGGGTTTATACAAAGTTTATGAGAAACTTGTATTTCCAAAGAAGTGAGTGGGAGCACTATAGAATTTCTGATGAGTATATGTTGTTGACATATTGTTGATCAGAAATGATGTAGAATTTCTGGAAAGCATATAGGGTTGTTTGAAAAGTGTTTTTCAATAGAAAACCTGGAATAAGTTGCTTGAACATTGAGCATCAAGATCTATGAGGATAGATCAAAAACGCTAAATGGTACTTTCAAATGAGCACATACCTTGACATGATCTTGAAGGTGTTCAAGATGGATCAGTCAAAGAAGGAGTTATTGCCTGAGTTGTAAGGTATGAAGTTAAGAGTTAAAGCTCGACCACGGTAGAAGAGAGAGAAAGGACGAAGGTTGTCCCCTATGCTTCAGACGTAGGCTCTATAGTATGCTATGTTGTGTACTGCAACGGAAGTGTGCCTTGCCATGAGTCAGTCAAGGGGTACAAGAATGATCCAGGAATGGATCATTGGACAGCGGTCAAAATTGTCCTTGGAGTAAATAAAGGACATGTTTCTCGATTATGGAGGTGATAAAGAGTTCGGCGTAAAGGGTTACGTCGATGCAAGCTTTAACACCTGTCCGAATGACTCTGAGTAGCAAACCGGATACGTATAGTGGAGCAACCATTTGGAATAGCGCCAAGTGGAGCATGGAAGCAGCATTTACAATATGACATAGAGAATTGCGAAATACATACGAATCTGAATGTTGCAGACCCGTTGACTAAAACCTCTCTCACAAGCAAAACATGATCAAACCCCAGAACTCATTGAGTCTTAATCAGATGGTGATGTGAACTAGTTTAGTAACACTAGTAAACTCTTTGGATGTTGGTCACATGGCGATGTGACCTGTCAATGTTAATCACATGGCGATGTGAACCAGATTATTGACTCTAGTGCAAGTGGGAGACTGTTGGAAATATGCCCTAGAGGCAATAATAAATTAGCTATTATTATTATATTTCCTTGTTCATGATAATCATTTATTATCCATGCTATAATTGTATTGATAGGAAACTTAAATACATGTGTGGGTACATAGACAACACCATGTCCCTAGTAAGCCTCTAGTTGACTAGCTCGTTGATCAATAGATGGTTACCGTTTCCTGACCATGTACATTGGATGTCGTCGATAACGGGATCACATCATTAGGAGAATGATGTGATGGACAAGACCCAATCCTAAGCCTAGCACAAAGATCGTGTAGTTCGTATGCTAGAGCTTTTCTAATGTCAAGTATCATTTCCTTAGACCATGAGATTGTGCAACTCCCGGATACCGTAGGAATGCTTTGGGTGTACCAAACGTCACAACGTAACTGGGTGGCTATAAAGGTGCACTACGGGTATCTCCGAAAGTGTCTGTTGGGTTGGCACGAATCGAGACTGGGATTTGTCACTCCGTGTAACGGAGAGGTATCTCTGGGCCCACTCGGTAGGACATCATCATAATGTGCACAATGTGACCAAGGGGTTGATCATGGGATGATGTGTTACGGAACGAGTAAAGAGACTTGCCGGTAACGAGATTGAACAAGGTATCGGCATACCGACGATCGAATCTCGGGCAAGTACAATACCGCTAGACAAAGGGAATTGTATACAGGAATGCTTAAATCCTTGACATCGTGGTTCATCCGATGAGATCATCGTGGAACATGTGGGAGCCAACATGGGTATCCAAATCCCGCTGTTGGTTATTGGCTAGAGAGCTGTCTCGGTCATGTCTGCATGATTCCCGAACCCGTAGGGTCTACACACTTAAGGTTCGGTGATGCTAGAGTTGTTATGGGAATTGGTGTGTAGTTACCGAATGTTGTTCGGAGTTCCGGATGAGATCCCGGACGTCACGAGGAGTTCCAGAATGGTCCGGAGGTAAAGATTTATATATGGGAAGTCCTATTTTGGCCACCGGAAAATGTTTGGGATTTTTCGGTATTGTACCGGGAAGGTTCTAGAAGGTTCTGGAGTGGGGCCCACCAGCATGATGGGACCCACATGAACGTGGGTAGTGGGGGCAAGGCCCCACACCCTTGGTCAAGGCGCACCAAGATCCCCCCTTAGAAGGAATAAGATCATATCTCGAAGGGATAAGATCAAGATCCCTAAAAAGGAGGGATAACAATCGGTGGGGAAGGAAATATGGGATTTCTTTCCTCCCACCTTTGCCGACGCCCCAATGGACTTGGAGGGCAAGAAACCAGCCCCCTCAACCCCTATATATAGTGGGGAGGTGCATGGGAGCTTCACGCTTGCCCTTGGCGCAACCCTCTCCCTCCCCAGCACCTTCTCCTCCTCTGTAGTGCTTGGCGAAGCCCTGCCGGAGAACTGCAAGCTCCACCACCACGCCGTCGTGCTGCCGGAGCTCTCCCTCAACTTCTCCTCTCCCCTTGCTGGATCAAGAAGGAGGAGACACCCCTGGGCTGTACGTGTGTTGAACGTGGAGGTGTCGTCCGTTCGGCACTAGGATCTCCGGTGATTTGGATCACGATGAGTACGACTCCTTCAACCCCGTTCTCTTGAACGCTTCCGCTTAGCGATCTACAAGGGTATGTAGATGCACTCCCCTCTCTCTCGTTGCTAGTTTCTCCATAGATAGATCTTGGTGACTCGTAGAAAATTTTTGAATTTCTGCTACGTTCCCCAACAATTAGAGCATATATAGCCGGGGGCCTCAAACACCCCTCGTACGCCCGGACGGACGGCCCAGTTTGATCGGTAAAAAAAGCCGATCAAGACAGACGACTCAGACCGACCTCAAACACTCTACCTAGCCAGCACCCCCATATCCAGCCTAAATGTGGGGCGGATATGGGGAGACCTGGGCGCGTCTACCATGTCGAATGCGACCCCACATATATTTGTCCATATTCGTTCCCCGGATCAAACCCTAGCCACTCCATCACCCAAGCTCCTGTCCTGCAATCTCTGGCCTTCTCAAGCATTGCAGACAACGGATTTGAGTCCTACACCTCTAGATCCGTCGACCCTGAGCTCATCCCACGCGACCTTGAGAAGGAGATGACCGTCCGGTTTGTGTTGCGCCGCTGCTGGGAGGAGGCCGCCTGGTGGCAGCACTCAGAATCCTTCCACCGAGAATCCGTTGTGTCTGCCCAAATGGCGCATGGATCCGCCACGAGGTATGTCGTCGATGGCTCACCGGAGGCGGTGCGGTTCGTCTGGTGTCCAAACGCGGTGGCGGACGTGCAACCCCTCCATTGGCGCGCCGAGACAGAGGTGAACGCACCATGGGTGTTGTCCGACGCAAACATGGCGTGGTGTGCATGCCGGGTGAGGCAGCAGGCTTGGGAGACGGCGGCAACCGTCACGTCGGTGGACGTTGGCGAGGCGGAGTCACATTCTCCGGCGCTCTGTATGGTGCACCAATCCGGGTGCCGCGACCGCGTCGTAGCAGATGTCGCCAGCTCTTCACAGAACATATCCATCATCAATCTCACATCCACCGGCACCGTCAGGGTTCCTGGCTCCGACAAGAAAGAGTTGGGCATAGGAGACGGCAACGCCTTGAGTCCCATCAGTCGGCCCGTGTCCCATGTCCTACTCTACCTCGCCGACGAAGGGACCAACACTCTAAGGGGCGCAGCGGGCCGTCGTACATGGGCACAGGGGAGCTAGACGAGCTCCGTTTAAGATTAGGTCTACTTGCATGTAATAGTGTGGATTTGAGGTTTCTAATTTAAGGTATCCGGCCATGGATCAATTATTTGAGGCATGACTGACCACTATTCACAGATGCACCCAAGCGCATCCGCGGGCGTTTAAGGGGTCGGATTTGCTCCCTTTGTTTTTAAATATAAAGCCTTTTTTAGAGATTCCAATATAGACTATATAAGGAGCAAAAATGAGTGAATCTACACTCTAAATAATGTCTGTATACATCCATATGTAGTTCATTATAAATAAAAAAACTTATATTTTGGGAATGGGGGGAGTAATATTTTAGTTCATATAGCCTGTTTATGTCACATTATTGTATTTGCTCTCACTTAACACGACAGTTCTAAGAGCATCTAGAGTCGGAGGCCCAAAATCCACCTTAAACGCCTAGGCGGACAGTCCGGTCACTGACTGGTCACAAAAATTCGATCCAGACAGGCGCCTGAAATGGGCTTCAAATGTCCGTGCTGACCGGCACCCCTCGTATCCAGCCAAATATGGGGAGGACCGGGCGCGTCTGCCATGTCGGACCCGGCCCACGCTGGCACTCCTGACTCCACATATATTTCTCCCCATTCGCTCATCGGACCAAACCCTAGCCACTTCACTCCACCCTCTCCGCCACCCAATCTCCTGTCCGGCCTTCTTCGACATGGCGGGCAGCGGATCTGAGTCCTTCACCTCCAGATCCGTCAACCCCGAGCTCATCTCACGCGACCCCGAGGAGGAGATGGCCGCCTGGCTTGCGCCCCGCTCGGACTCCTTCCACCGGGAATCCATTGCATCCGCCCAAATGGCGCATGGATCCGGCGCTAGGTGTGCCGTCGATGTCTCATCGGAGGCGGTGTGGTCCATTTGACGTCCGAACGCGGTGGCGGACGCGCAACCCCTCTGTTGGCGCGCAGAAGCCATGGACGCCCCATGGGCTCGTTCGACGCAAACATGGCGCGACGTTCCCGCCGTGCGAGGCAGCGGGCGTGGGAGGCGGTGGCAGCCCTTGCGGCGGTGAACATCGTCAAGGTGGAGTCGCATTCTTCAGCGCCCCATATGGTGCATCAGTTCAGGCGCAGCAACCGTGTCGTGGTGAATGTCGCCAACTTGTCCCAAGACGGATCCATAATCGATCTGACGTCCACCGGCATCGTCTGAATTCCATGTTGCATGTAATAACATGGATTTGAGATTTCTAATTTGAGATATTTGATTGTAGGATCAAATATTTGAGGCGTGACCGGTCACTATCCGCAGACGTGCCCGGTCGCATGCACAGAGGGTCCGATTTAGAGCAACTCCAACGGGCCGACCCAAACGGACGACGCGTTTGTCCGCTTTTTGTCCGTTTGGGTCGGCTGCCCGCCCGGCATCCGCCCAAGTTTGCATTTGGGTCGGTAGTGCGCCCAACGCGCCGACCCATTTCATGTCCGCATTCAACTTTTAAAAAAGGGCTCATGGGCGATCATGCCAGCGGCCATGTCTCATGCCGGCACCATGCCAGCACCGACATACAATGCCGGCTTCAGAAAATATCACCACAGTTCATGCTGGCGCACTCGCCAGCCGGCCAGCACACATGTCAGCACACAAAAAGGGTGGGACTTGAGTTCGACCATGCCTTCGCGGCTCCCGTGGTCATGCCGGCACACTTGCCGGCATACAAAAAAGATGGCGCTCGCCGCCATAGATCACTCGTCATCGAACTTGAGCATGTCGGCCTGCATCTTCTCGAACCATGGCCTCTTCCTTGGTGACATGGTGTTGAGATCCACCTTCATGATCTCCACCCCGGTCATCATGCTCGCAAGAGCCACTTCTTTCGCCTTGGTCTTGGTGTTGGCGGCCTCGATCTCTAGCATCTTGGCTTGCTTCTCCGCCTCTATCTCGAACATCTTGGCTTGCTTCTCGGCGTCTAGGTCAAGCCTCCTCCTTTGGATCTCCATGAAAGCGTCCATTTGCTCCGCCTTGAAACGCCGACGCTCCTCCTCCCTTGAGTCCTTCTTGTTGATCATGCCGTCCACGCTTGCGATCAAAGCGTTGGTGGCCGCATCTCGCTTTTCCTCCTTCTTGGAGTTGGACTTCCCCCGTGGCCGTGCCGGCTCGCCCTCCACAACATCCTCCACGGCTTTCTTCCCCCCACGCGCCTTGAATGCGACATATTGCGCCTTGAACTTCTCCTCATCCTTGATGACCCGATAGCAATGGGAGAGGTTGAAGCACTTGCCATTGTGTTGCACCTTGAATGCCTCCAAAGCTTGAAATGCCTACAAAATATTTCCATGCAAGCAAATGGGCAAGTGATATGCAAATGAACACGCAAATGATGAACTTGATGACACAAAAGAGGGCGGCTTGCTAGCATACCATGTCTTGCATGCCGATGCCGCTCACGGGGCGGGCCTTGATGCTCTCAAGAGTGGCGCAAAACTTGTTGCACTTGTTGGATCACCCTCCACCGATTGGAAATGGAGACCCACCCGCACGTGCTCACAAATTGGTATGGCGGAAACTTCTTGCGCTCATGAAACTGTCGGTGGACACGAATCCAAAAGGTTGAATGCTTTTGCTCAGCGCCCGTCTTGGGGTCTTGTCCAATGTCTCATCAACCCTCACAAAGAAGCTTGTCCTCGGCCGTCGTGTACGCCTTCGTACACTTGCTCTTGCGCTTCGGCTTAGGACTTGCGGCTTGGTTGGCGAGCTCGTCCTCGAACAAAGGCTCCACGTCGATGTCGCACTGTCCTCTTCCTCTAGCCCGTAGTCGTCCGGGAACTCGTGGTCGAGGGGGGAGCCGTCCAGGTCGATGCCGACCTGATCACACATGAAGGCCGCCTGGTCGGGATCATAACCAGCGGCCGGTGTGAACGCCCCGCGGCCGTCCTGGCTTTGTGTCTCATCGGGATCGTAGCCAGCGGCCGGCGCACCGCCCTCGAAGATGAGGTTCTGCATGTAGTCCTTGTCGGCGGCGGACGACATTTCCTCGAACAGGTTGCGGGCCTCTGGGAGCACGCCGGCCGGCGTCTGCCGCGCGCGTTTCCTCGCGCCGCCGGATGACGAGCCACCGACCACCGGGGTGGAGTTGAGGTCGATGGGCGCGGGCGCGGGCGTGGAAGGCGCGATCACGCTCACTTCGGGTGAGCACTCCCCGGAGAGGCGGGAGGCCTGCGGGTAGACATGGAAGCCGGGGATCGGGTTGCAAGCCGACGCGCGGGACGAGTCGGGCAGCACCATCCGAGGAAACACCGTTGAGCCGGTGCTGGCCGCGATGACGGCGGCTTGGACGAGGCCATGCTGGCTAGGGTTTAACCCTAGCATGTAGAGCGCCTCCCTCGTTGCCGCCGCGACGCGGGCATTGGTGACCTCTTGCTGCGCAGCAGCGATGACGACGGCCTGAGCAGCGGCCTCATCCCTCGCGTCTGCGGCGTGCCTCCGGCCCTTCCTCTTGGCCGACTCATGTGCCCGCTGTTCGGGCGTCAGTGCCTTCTTTGGCTTGGTCGTGGCGGCTGTCTTGCGCGGGGCACGAGGCTTGCCTTTCTAGGCGGGGGCGACGGCGGCGGCGGACGAGGCAAGGGAGGCGAGGCCGGCGGCGGCATCGAGGTCGATGGCGTCATCCATGGCTAGTTGGGGCGGGAGCGAGCGCGCGCAGGCGGGAGTGTTTTTGGGGAAAATGGGGGAAAATGATGGTGGCTGCCACCGACCGGCGGGCCCGGGGAGAGGAGTAGGCGCGCGCGCGTCCGTCTCATGTCCGCGCAGACGCAAATCCGGTTAAAAAATAAGTCGGGAATGGGTCGCCATGCGGACACCAAGCAGACACGCGTCCGTTTGGGTTGGCACATTGGGCTGCCTTTTGTGTTCGCGCCGATCCAAACGGACGGCGACGGATGAAATAGGTCACCCCATAGTTGCTCTTACCAAGTCCGGCTATAGACGCGCTGAGGCCAACTCCACCGCGCGACCCCATCTTGTCCGGGCCCGTACGTTTGGGGTAAAACGGACAAACCGGGCGGCCTAGCGCGCGGGAGCAAACGAACTTTTGTCCGTTTTGTGTCCGCTTTCGACCCATCCGCGACCCAAATTTGCGCCACTTTTGGAGTGAAACGGTCACCACGCGGACGCGCCGGCCGTCTGCGCGTGTCCTCCCCTGGCCCGCCCGTCGGTGGCACAGGACGGGCCTTTTTCTATCCGCCCCCTCCCTCCCTCCGGCCGCATCCCACTCCACTCTTCTCCACTCTTCCACACTCTTCCCTCGCCGCCCGCCGCCGCCGCCGCTGCCATTGCGGCCGTGCAACACGGACACACGCTCGCCCAACCCCTTCCCCTCGTCGCCGCCGAGCTACCCAACCACGGCCACCTGGTTTGCGCACCCGCCAAGAGGATTTGAGGCGGATTCGGTCGGTCTTGAGCTCGCCCGGCTGTGGGAGGCCGGGCCGCGCCATGGACTGGCCGGGCACCTCGCCGGAAGGCCCTGGCAGGGCCGCAAGGCCACATGCGGGCAGTGGCTCGTCCTCTAGCCGCTCGGATCTGCACCGTCGGTGGTCCGCCGACAGATACGCGAATGGCGGCCGGCCGGGCTCGGTGCTTGCGCAAAAGCTCGTCGGCGCACCGTTGCCCCTCATCAAGTGCGACCACTGCCCAAGGATGGTCGTGCGCCGCGTGTCTACAACACCGGAGCATCCTGGATGGCTGTTCACTAAGTGCTTAAACGATGGGGTACGTGCTCTTTTTAGCTTTGGTTTGTGCTCTCGGATTAGATTAGTTGTGCTAACTTTAAGTTTTATTGTGTAGAATGGATGCAAGTTTTGGTATTGGGAAGAAGAGTACATCGATATATTGATAGAGCAAAATCTAGTACATGTTCGTGCACTTTTAGCTAGCCTAGAGGATGTAGATGAGACAAGTGCACTTGTTGCTAGATTAGAGGCTAGGCACGATACTACGCGTGAGGAAGCAACATTGACTTCTGGCTTGAAGAAGAAAGGAGGGTGCAACGTCGAACCTTCTCCACAGATCAACAATGAGTGCATCGAGAAGGCCATAGCCCAACTCAAGGGAGCAGTTATGAAAGTTGGGTATCTTCTCAAATGTATTCTTGTGGTTCTTATTTTTTTTGCTTTGCTTTACTAGTCAAAATGTGATGATGTATTGTCATGTACCAAAAATGAATGATGAAAAAAAGTTTAAGGACTTGCAAAGAAATGTGCACGCGGACAAGATGTGGCCGGGATGCGTCCACGCGCTGGGCGCACGGCCACCGCATCCCGGAAACTGCCCAGACACGACCCCATTGCCCTACCCAAATAGATAGAATAGGACAAAATGGACGTCCGTTTGGGATCGCGCGGTGGAGTTTGGCCTGAATTCTAACCCAGGGTTGTCTCTTTGGGAGAAGTGGGCTCAGGGTGCCTGGTGGCATCGTAGGCACGTGTAAAAACCGTAGCATGCAGATGCAGGGCCACCAGCAAGGGGACACTAGACCGGGGTATAGTATACACGCAAAGCTGACAGGTTTGGCGCCTTCCACCTACCGCGCCACAAGTCAAGTCGTTCGTTCGTGTGTACTCATGCGGCCGGCCCGCACCGCACCACCAACCGTCATCGGACGGCCGGGATCCTCTCCATCACGGCCCCGCAGTCTCCTCTTGCCAGAAAGATCAGATATACTCCAGCGCGAGGGGCAGACCGGGCATTTCCCCATCCACGGCTCCCCCTTTCCTCCCTCCCTTCCTTCGTAGCCATCGCGCGTGGTGTCCAGTTGTTTCCCTTTCCCCGCCTCGCCTCATCTGTCGGCTAAAATACCCATCGCCACCACCTGACCAGCAGCAGCCCGTCTCTCCCCCGCACGGAATCCCCCAAAACCCTACCGCAGAATTCGCCCGGCGCGGATCGCCGGGAGAGGGGAGCCCCCGGAGGCCTGCTCGGGGCTCGCGGTCGCGGCGGCGGTGCCTGGTTTCACGCGCCGCTCCGCAGATGGCCGAGGGCCGGCGCTACGGGATCGCGCCGCAGCTGGGTGAGAGCCGCCTCGGATTTTTTGGTGGGGTTTTGTTTGTTTGGTTAGGCTTGATCCGCCCGCGCCGGCTTCAGGCGGCTGGCGCCGGTCAACGCCTCCCGGTCTTTGTTTCGATTTGTTTCCTCCCGACGCCTTCGTTGCGTGCGGGGATCTGGGCTTGTGGCGTCGTGGAAGATGGCGTTCGGCTGTTGCGGAATCTGGCGGCCATGGATCCTGGTTGGTTGGTGGAACTCGAAGTAATTGACTATAATTCTCTGTTTTCGCGGCGGGGATTTTCGGGAAGTTTATGGTGCGGAAAGTGGAGATCTCGGTTTGGTCACTGGGCGCGTGAGTGTCCTGAGAGTGGAACCACCCGGAGCTGAAATAACCGGCAACTTGCTTTGGGTTTCGGTGTTCTGAGGATGAATTTCGGGTACCCTGCGGTTCTACGAGTTGTGTTTCATCTGTGTGATGAACATACCCTTACGTGGTGGTCCTTGTGCTCTTGGGTTTGGACCGAAGTCAGTTTCACAATTTTAAAAGTTGGAGTGCTACTCACTTAGGTGTTTGGAACTACTAATAGTTACGAGGTTTTCTGGGGGAAATCGGGGTTGCAGTGATGTGTGCGCATCAACACGAAATATGAAATTGAATTGTGCAAGCGAATTTTGACGACGACACATGCTTCGTTTTGTGTAGATTGAGAAGCGACACTGATGACAGTGTTTTAAAATCCACTTTTATATGACTAATTCTCAGTTTTGTTGAATTGTCCTAACTCTGCATTTCATTGACTTCTGAACAGACATGGAGCAGATACTGAAGGAGGCTCAGACCCGATGGTTACGCCCTACTGAGATTTGCGAAATACTTAAGAATTACAGGAATTTCCGTATAGCTCCAGAGCCGCCAAATATGCCTGCAAGTATGACCACCATTTGCTGTTCAACACTCTTGTTATTTGATTATTTGTTTTTGTTTTCAAAATTAACTTATGTTTTGGGCAAATATATACCAAAGCAATTTGTGTAACTTGGGCACTGGCATTGATTTGATAACTTGTACATCACTGTTTGAGAATAGAAGTTCCATCGAAATTGCGAGAACAGAAAATAGGGTTTATGATGTTTTTTTTTCCGTTTTAATCTAGTCAAATATTGTTGTCAGGTGTAAACTTGGCACATCCTGGCAGCGCTGCATACTTTTTAGTGCCATATAGCAACACAAAATTATGATGTAATCCTCACTGTGACTAGTTTGAACCACATGGTTAAGCCTCTGGATCCACCATGATCTTTCTCCTGGTATCAGGATTGAATGGTTGCTATGTGATCAGGCACCTTCTTATGCCAAGGGCCGTGTCTTGTGCCCTTGCGCAACACTATTCTTTAAGCTTTCGGTTATACCTTATTAGTGCCTTTAGATCGATCCCATTTTGCCTTTGGATCAGCCTTGACATTGATTTGAACATTCTATTTTACTAATATCTCCAGGCTTGTAATGACACTTGCTATTTGGAGCCTATATATTATGAAAGTAAACATGCACATGAGCTGACAAAGTGTCTCCAAGTAGTCATGTTAAGGTCCAATTGTATCTCACTAACATTTGTATCTCTGGTTGTAGGCGGTTCACTTTTCTTGTTTGATCGGAAGGTATTGAGATTTTTTAGGAAGGATGGCCATAATTGGAGGAAGAAAAAGGATGGAAAGACCGTCAAAGAAGCCCATGAAAGATTAAAAGTAAGTAAAGTTGAATGTTACAGTACTTATTTCTGTGACATCTTGCAGTAATTTTCTAAGAATTTCCTAGTCATACTGCATCGCTTGTCTACAGAGGCAAATTAACTGATATTTCCTTATAAATCTAGTCTGGAAGCATCGATGTGCTTCATTGCTACTATGCTCATGGGGAAGAGAATATAAACTTCCAGAGGAGGAGCTATTGGATGCTGGAAGAGTAAGTGAAACTTTCAGTGATCCATTCTGCTTTTGTAATATTGCAAAGTTTACAGTTGCTAAATAACTCATGGCATGTGCATCATATATGCTTGTATGGGGCCTACATCCATGCACGTTAACTTAGAAATACTACACTGCATTTGTATTTAAGCTATCCTACCTTTGCTTTTGCAGGGACTATATGCACATTGTCCTTGTACATTATCTCGAAGTCAAGGTTACACCTAATCCTTCTATGGTTGCAATGTTGTTAGCTACTTGTTTACCTTATCCTTATGTCTGGACAACACTTTAGGTGTTCCATGTAAATTGTATTGCTTCAGTGACATGATTGGTCTTCATATACTGTTCCTTCTGTGATTAGATAGCCTTGTCATAAGTTGTTAAATAACGCCGTTGATAACAGGATAAAAATGTAAAATAAGTGCAGAACTTGGAGTGAAATTAACTAAAAGGGTTAAGAAATTGGACTCCATGTTTGTAAGAATATTATGCGTTTATGCTTGCATATGTCCCAGTAGCACATTGTTTGAAAACTATTATCTCATGATAAACTGACTAATCTGAACATGTTAAACTGTTTTGTCTCTCCGTATAGGAACCTAATCAGCCTATTTTGGAAACCCTCTGTTTATGTTGGTTTTAGAAGTAAATTTGTCTCGTTTCTTTGCTTACAATTTTTTACTTTGCCTACTTACTTTTACTATCCTGGGTTCAAAGTCTGAGATTAAGTCATTGCTGCCTCATTCGCTGTGAACAAAAGCTTTTTCTGCAATAAGCCGCTTAAAGTTTCATTTTCTTTGTATGTGGATACGAACATCAGGCTGGAAAATCAAGTTCTCGTACTAGGGGGCATGATAACATGCTACAAGGGGCCTATGTTGATAGCCCTTTAAGCCACTTGCCTTCACAAAGTACAGACGGTGAAAGCTCACTTAGCGGACGCGCCTCCGAATATGAGGCAGAATCAGGTAGAGCTGTTTGATCATCTTATTCTGTTCCGCACGAAGTCCAGTTAAATAGTTTCACTGATACTATTCCAATTATGCACAGCGTATCTAAAGCAAAATTCGGTGCAGCAGATATTTATTCGGGAGGAGCCGGATACCACTCTATCTCTCGGATGCAGCAGCATGAAAATGGAGGTGGATCCATAATTGATGCTTCTGTTGTCAGCTCATACAGTCCTGCATCGTCTGTAGGTATGTGCCACCAAAAATGATTTATTCAGGTTATGAACCTAAGTTGGATGGATTTGTGACTCTTCATTTGCTACTAATGGTTAGGTAATCATCAAGGATTACGGGCGACATCACCTAATACAGGCTTCTATTCTCATTATCAAGATAACTCACCTGTGATTCATAACGAGTCCACTCTTGGAATTACATTCAATGGGCCCAGTACTCAATTTGATCTGTCATCATGGAATGAAATGACGAAACTGAATAAAGGGATCCATCAATTGCCTCCATACCAGTCTCATGTTCCTTCTGAACAGCCTCCTTTTACAGAAGGCCCTGGAATAGAATCTTTCAGTTTTGATGAAGTATATAGCAATGGGCTGGATATCAAGGATGGTGGTCATGCAGACACTGATAGAGAAGCACTGTGGCAGGTAACAGGCACATTTTTGTGTGGCAATATAATATATGTAGCATATTAATGTTCTCTGATGATAAAGTTTTGCTTATGTAAAGAGGAGGTTTGCCTCTGATTACCCCCAACCCTCGTCTCCTGCTGTGCCCATGGGGCACGAGGATCTGCACAGCTATGAGCATAGGCCGTGGCACACTGCCCATGAAATTGTGTCTGTCTGTTTATGTCAACTTGTACTTTTAGTGCCTGAGTTGCTTCAGAAATTTGCAAAATGGAATATATTGTTTCCCTATATTCAGAAATGCAGAGAGTTTTGTAACTGATAACCCTTTCACTTTTATTAACAATAGTAATTTGCGCGACATTGTTTGATGAAGTAGCCTACATACTAATTTTTGAAATGGGGTATTGGTTCTTCTCAAAAGTCAATTAGGAGCACATCTTTCTCTAACAGACAGTACCAGACTGGAAGTACAATAGTAATCCCACAAAGTGCCTTATGTATTGTTTTTATTCCTCATAGGTGTATTGTTCCTCAATATTTCCAAAATGTAGCTCAAATGATTTTTAGGATGAGGATGGTGAGCTCAAATGCTAAATGATTTCTACTAGGGAAAAATAATAGGAAATTGGAATTTTAGGGGGGAAATGCTAGACTATAGAGCGGCAATGTCATTGTCAGAGCTAAAAGAGCATAGCCAATCTTAACATGTTCGTTTCTCCAGCCTTTCGGTTATGTAGTGTTGTTAAAGTATGAATCTATGAAACTCCCTCCGATCCATAATAGTTATGGATTGGATGTATTATATATTCACTTTGCACAGATTAATATTTGCAGCTTTTATAGTGATTTTTTCAGGATGACGTGCATTTATTTTCTTTGAATAGTCGTAGTAATAGTGTTTCCTATTACATTGTTTAAAAGATGATTTCCTGGTTTTTGTTTCCATGGATAGAACTTTTTCTTTCTTTCCCTTGCTGTTTCTTGGCATCCCAGAGACTTATTTTGTATGTTGTTTTGCACATTGTGATTAATTGCATCTGCTTGACTTCCATGCTACTGATATTATACTATTATTGTCTTCCCCCTAAAATATATACTATTATTGTCTTCCCCCTAAAATATATACTATTATTGTCCGGCTTCAATTTGGTTTTTGCACTCACTTGTGAAACTACGGAATTTCAGCTTCCAAGTGCTAATGATGGTACGACTACTGAATTTCTTCAGCTTCCAAGTGCTATTGATGGCAGGACTACTGAATTTCAGCTTCCAAGTGCTACTGATAGTACATTTGCTACAGTGGACAGTTTTGAACAAAACAATAAACTTTTGGAGGAAGCCATTAATTTCCCCGTCCTGAAAACTCAATCATCTAATCTTTCTGATATCCTGAAGGACAGCTTTAAGAAAAGTGATAGTTTTACTAGATGGATGAGCAAAGAACTTGCTGAAGTAGATGATTCCCAAGTTAAGTCCAGTTCTGGATTGTACTGGAACAGTGAAGATGCTGACAATATCATTGGAGCATCGAGCCGTGATCAGTTGGATCAGTTTACTCTGGACCCAATGGTTGCACAAGATCAGCTGTTTAGTATAACTGAATATTTTCCAAGCTGGACATACGCAGGTTCAAAGACTAGGGTATGTCTTCTTACACTTATCCTTTTATTTACCTTTATGCTTCTAAAGCTTGAAAGTCTTAGGAGTGCCATACGAAATAGAACTGTCTTGGTGTCTGAGTGAATTGGTGTTTTTTAACTGCTTACAAAATTTCTTGTGTCCTGCAGGTTCTTGTTACTGGTAGATTCCTAACTTCTGACGAAGTTATAAAGCTCAAGTGGTCGTGTATGTTTGGAGAAGTCGAAGTTCCAGCAGATATTTTAGCAGACGGAACTCTCAGGTGTTATTCTCCCTCGCACAAACCTGGCAGGGTCCCTTTTTATGTGACTTGCTCCAACAGGTTAGCCTGCAGTGAAGTACGAGAGTTTGAATATCGACCAAGTGATTCTCAATACATGGATGCTCCAAGTCCACATGGTGCTACAAACAAAATATATCTCCAGGCGCGTCTCGATGAATTATTGTCTTTGGGACAAGATGAGCAAGATGAGTTCCAGGCAGCTTTATCTAACCCCACAAAGGAGTTGATTGATTTGAACAAGAAGATAACCTCATTGATGACAAACAATGATCAGTGGTCTGAATTGCTAAAGTTCGCTGATGATAATCAGCTTGCCCCTGATGATAGGCAGGATCAGTTTGTTGAAAGCGGTATGAAAGAAAAGCTGCATATCTGGCTTCTCCGTAAAGCAGGAGGTGGTGGCAAAGGTCCCAGTGTGTTAGATGATGAAGGGCAGGGCGTTCTTCATCTGGCAGCTGCTCTAGGATATGACTGGGCGATAAGGCCAACAATAACTGCTGGTGTAAGCATAAATTTCAGAGATGTTCATGGGTGGACTGCACTTCACTGGGCAGCATTTTGTGGCAGGTAAGTTCTTGTGAGGGTGATAGTTTTTGTTTGAACATATATACATCCATCCATCCATACATACATATATTGATATATATGTATTAAACTTGTTTGCCCTGTTCTGCAGAGAGCGAACAGTTGTTGCTCTTATAGCATTAGGTGCGGCTCCTGGAGCTTTGACGGATCCAAGGCCTGATTTCCCTTCAGGACGCACACCAGCTGATCTTGCGTCGTTCAATGGGCACAAGGGAATTTCTGGTTTCCTGGCAGAGTTTTCTTTAACAAGCCATCTTCAAACCCTCAACCTGAAGGAAGCCATGGGGAGCAATGCATCAGAGGTATCTGGTCTACCTGGTATTGGAGATGTTACCGGAAGAATTGCTTCACCATCGGCAGGTCAAGGTCTTCAGGCTGGATCGATGGGAGATTCACTAGGTGCTGTGCGGAATGCTGCCCAAGCTGCTGCTCGGATATATCAAGTTTTCAGGGTGCAGTCCTTCCAGAGAAAGCAAGCAGTTCAGTATGAGGATGACAATGGTGTGATATCAGATGAACGTGCCATGTCACTCTTGTCTTATAAACCATCTAAACCAGGGCAATTCGATCCCATGCATGCTGCTGCAACTCGAATACAAAACAAATTCCGTGGATGGAAGGGAAGAAAAGAATTTCTGCTTATTAGACAGCGAATTGTCAAGATCCAGGTATGAATATTAAGTGTATGACAATTAATCAAATTATTTTTGTTGAAATTCTGAACGCTCCAGATTAATACTGAATGAGTACGCCAACACACCATATTTTTTCTACTGAATTTTGCAATACTAAAATCAACTATGACCATATATCATGTACTCCCTTCGTCCCAAAATAAGTGTCTCAAGCTTAGTACAACTTTGTACTAAGGTTAGTTCAAAGTTGAGACACTTACTTTGGGACGGAGGGAGTACAAATTTATGTAAAGGTAATTGAGTGAAACATGAGCTACATTTTTTTTCTCTTCGACTAATCTAGTATCTAGGACAGGGTATCATAACATGATGTTTTAACAGTAGTATAATGCTTTGTCAAGTATCTTTTCTTCTGATGCTATCATTATAATGAACAAATTTTCTCATCCGTGCTATATTGTGTACTGGCTAGGCTCATGTGCGAGGTCACCAAGTGAGAAAGCATTATCGCAAAATAATTTGGTCTGTCGGGATAGTGGAGAAGGTTATATTGCGATGGAGGCGGCGAGGAGCTGGGTTACGCGGGTTTCGGTCTACAGAAGGTGCAACAGACAGCAGCACTAGGAGCAGCAGTGTCGATGTAACCCCAGTTAAACCCGCAGAGGATGATTATAACTTCTTGCAAGAAGGACGGAAGCAAACTGAAGAAAGACTGCAGAGAGCTCTTGCCAGAGTGAAGTCCATGGTTCAGTACCCCGAAGCCCGGGACCAATATCAGAGGATTCTGACTGTCGTAACAAAAATGCAGGAATCCCAGGTAGCATTACGTTTTCCCGCCCTTCTAGCACCAATACAAAAGTTTTAGGGTGATGCTGAACAATTAGGCATGATGTTTTGGCTCAAAATTAGGCATGTTTTTCTGCCAGAGTATATATTTTACCCCTCGACTGTAAAACCAGACAAATTGGACAACTATCAAAAGTGGAGGCTATTCCAAAGTAGTTTTGGATGGCGTGGAGTTGATTTCCAAAGCCACGTCATAAAACCCCGCCTGGGGGTAGTCCCTGGGAAGAGATCTATCTGGTTTTGATAAATCTGGACGTGATTTTGCCGATTTAAGAGTTTGGGGGTGAAAAAAAGAAATGGGAGTTTTGCTCTGTTTTCTTAATGGGATGCTTACTCAATTCTTTTGTTGCTAATGTGGCACAGCCTGTGGAAGAAAGTATGCTTGAGGAGTCGACGGAGATGGATGAAGGCTTTTTGATGAGTGAATTCAAAGAGCTCTGGGACGATGACATGCCGCCGTTGCCTGGCTATTTCTAGGTCGTAACCAAGTGGCGTTTGTTCTTGTAAATTACCTCTCTGATTTGTTTGTTAGGCTCACCAGATAGATGATAGTGACTAAATTACCTTGTCCATTATGGTTTGAGTTTTTTTGTTGGTCTCTTGGTTGTCTAGCTCTAGTGACTCCTTGTACAGTATATCCAATCCTGGAGGAAAATGTATCTGGATTATGAAACTGAAACCGTCCAGTTAGTTGCCTGAAATTAAACTAGTTAAGCTTGGATTCCCATGAGGTTTTTAACCTAGTGCCGACCTTGGTTTTGTTGGGAGGGACATGTGATAGGTACCAACATGATCGCGTGGTTTTGATGCAGCTGTAGGTGTCGAAACCTGCAGTGGTGAATGTCGCATCCATTTGTATTTTGTCCCCGAGCATGGTTTGCAGTGCTGCTGTTTTGTTGCTTTGGTCAGTATGTTTTCTTGCTGTGACGTGAACCGGAAGATGCCAGGACAAAACCCCAAGCCAAACACCCAGCCAAATAAACTTTGGGCCGCGCCGTCCAGCTACAAGTGTCCAAACGAGCAAGTAGAGAAGAAGGAGCAACATAGACACGTCGCCCTAAGGAAAATTCTCTCGTTTCCAGAGCGTTTTGACGCCTCTGCGCGATAGCGATGCCACGCCGCTCTCAGGCCACGAGTCTGTTGGTGCAGACTAGAGTGGAAACGAGAACGGTTTGAGTGCGACACGCGTGGATGCCATCGGCTCAGTGTTGCTTTCCCGAAACATGGGGCATCGCATGGAAAGGATCAACGCGCGGTCCGTCCGTCGCGGTTGCCAGTTGCCACCGGTTTGGTAATGGGTCGGACGCGGACGTGTAACTGGACACGACGGGGGCGTGCGCGTGCGTGTCGGCTGTTGCGTGCACAACTCCCGCTCTCTGGCCGGTCACTCGCTCCGAGCGAGTGGTCCGATGACCAGACCGTGGTTTGTTGCCTCTCGCCGGCCATGGGTGTTTGATTTTCCACTGCTATTTTCAGTAGGCTGAAACATGTCAGTGTAGAACTACCGCCGCGTGTAACACTAATACCTGCTACTCCGTCCGATCCAAATTAACTGTCGCAGCTCTAGTACAAGTACATGGTCGATGTGATGTCCGAGGAGATGATTAACCATCGTATTTTCCGCACACACACACAACTGTAGCCTGCCCACCAAGAGAGGGGAAACCCATCAATCATCATCCATCCACCCATTACGCATCTGGCACCATAATGAAGCACCGCC
The DNA here is from genome assembly GCF_018294505.1 of Triticum aestivum. NCBI lineage: Eukaryota > Viridiplantae > Streptophyta > Magnoliopsida > Poales > Poaceae > Triticum > Triticum aestivum. Next base: position 594,256,433 of record NC_057804.1, on the reverse strand, counting down.
CTAGAGCCAGATCAATCATGCGTAGTAGTACACGCAGCCTTAAACCAGTGATGGCCGGAGCGGCTGCAGGTCCAGCCAGCACATGCAGCAGTTCTCCTGCAGATGCAGCGCAGAGCTAGCTGTGTATACGTAGAATGGGTCGCGCCTGGTCGGACCGTCGGAGCCCCCAAAGTAGTCCAGAAGCAGCCGCGGCCTACTATTCCTCCCTCGTCTAGTCCCCACATTGACACACGTTGCCCACGCACGCACGCAGGCAGGCCGCCCGGAGCACGGCTTCCTGTCTCCTCCGCTCCGCTGCGGCTGCGAGCGCGAGGGGGTGGATCCCCATCTCCCGCTCATCCATGGCCCCCGCCTCGCTGGAGGAGCTCCATTGCGCGCCCGCGCCGGAGAAGCCCCCGCCCTCGGCCCCGGAGGGCGAGCTCCGGTGGCTCCGGCGGTGCGCGGGGGATGGCGACGACCTCCGCTGGCTCCGCCGCTGCGTGGGGGCCGCCACCAAGGGCTTCGCCATCGGCGCCGGGCTCAAGGGCGGCCTCGCGCTCTTCTCCCTCCTCGTCCGCCTCCGCAGCCGCCGCTCCCCCAGATCGAGGTGGGCGCTCGCCGCTCTCCCCCGCACGCGGCTCTGCTGATCCCTGCTGCCGCCGCTCGCGGCTCCGCTGCAGGCAAAAGCTCGGCTGATCCGTGCCGTCGCTCGCGGCTTCTTGTTGCGTTGCAAGTTGTAACCCGTGTGGCGTGCTGCGTGTAGGAAGGCGGGCGCGATGACCAACGACGAGGCGGCGCTCCTGGCGCTCAAGGAGACGCTCAGGTACGGCATGTTCCTCGGCACCTTCGCCGGCGCCTACGTCTCCGTCGACGAGTGCATCGCCGCCCTCTGGGGCCGCAAAAGGTCAGCCGTCTCAGTATCTCTCACACCCCGCTGTCAGTTAAGTACTACTACTACTACTACCAGCCAGTTCCTCCCTGTCCTATTTATAGCAAGGGCCATCGATTTGGCTGTAACAAAGATGGTGGGCGATTCCTTGATTTGAAGTAATAATTGCCTCCGTCTTTGCTGAGTTGCGTGTAAAAACAGTGTGTGAGCAGACTCTTGAAGGACAGGAGGAAGAGCAGTAGTATATGTCTTGTTACTGACTGCTCATATTTTCAAGGAGATGTGCTTTGATGTGGATTAGGTGTATTGCCATAGAAATTCTTCTTTGTTTTTTGGTACCGTCAATTGCAAGCAAAGCTTGCTTATTTTTGGTCAGGGCCTGGGGATCAACCTCTTGCAGTTTGCAAATGATTACAGTGTGGAAACGATGTTTTTTTTGCTACTTTAATCTATGATTGCTCGTTTTTACTTCCTCCATCCGGGTTTATTAGCCTCCCTCACATTTTGAGCCAAAGTTTGACTATACATTTGCAGAATAAAATATGAGTTATATGTAGGAAAAATGGTACTCCCTCCGTTTCAGTTCACAAGTCCTGCACGTATGCTTAGGTTGCCAATTTTATCACCCTAATATAAACTATATAACACAAAAATTATACCTTTTGAAAATAGAACATCTGAAGTTTATATCGGTATACTTTTTGTAATATATGACTTGTATTACGTTGGTCAAATTGACGATCTAGGGGTACGCGCACGCCCTGTAAACTGAGAGAGAGGGAGTATCACTGAAAACTTCTTTCAAATACGAATCCAACAATATAATTTTTATAAGTATCACTTTTATTTTGCAAATCAAATCGATGGTCAAAGTTTAACCCAAAATATAAGCGGACCTAATAAACCCGAACGGAGGTAGTATTAGATTGGTACTGATCAGTGACCAACATTTTGCAACTCTGAGGTATCGTCAAAACAGATTTGTAATATTTGACTGCTAAATTCTAATCTTGGACTTCCATTGACGCTAGGAAATACCAAATGATGCAACTCTGCGTGATCTGGAGATATAATGTTGCTTGCTAACCCAAAATAAGATCCTTACAACCACCTGAGCGCAATCTCAATAGTGTATAGTGAGTCTGTCTGAACTTAAATCATCATCGTTATGATGAATCAATACGGCTTCCGAAAGGACCATAGCAAGGTCTTCTTTCATTCCCCTTTCTAACATAAAATGTTGCTTGGATGATTTTGGACTTCGAAACTTCCCTTGGGATACTGCAACCTAGAACTTTCAAACTTCACTTTTGAATCCTGCAAACAAAAAGTCGCAAACTTGGTTTTATTTTGTTTTCCAATAATTAAAAAAGAAGAAAATATCCCACATTTCCAATTTTCAGTGACTTTAGTCAGGTTTCTACACACATGCCATGAAACCACTGAATGGACTCCCAGGCTGTGCCTATGAAGTCGCCTTACAATACGACATAAGCGTTACAAAGTTATGAAGGGGGTTGGCCGCTACAAAACGCATTACACATTTAAACTTTGGTTATATCACAGAATGCAATTTGTTTTCTGTCCCATTCTATCTTCCACACTGTCCTTCTTTAATGTATGAGTTTGTTTTGGGATAGTATATAACTCAATACTCTTGTTGCTTCAGAACAGCAAGGTGGAGGTCATTATTATCTGGGTTAATTGCTGGTCCTTCTATGCTCTTGACGGGGCCAGGCACGCAGCATACCAGTTTGGCAATATACATTCTCATGCGTGCTGCGGTGCTTGCATCCCGTTGTGGAATAAAGAGCAAAAGATTTGGAAAGATTTGCAAACCTTTGACCTGGTCACATGGTGATGTCTTCCTTATGTGCCTTTCATCTGCACAAATTTTGTAAGTTCCATTGACAGAATTCGTATGCGTTTTCGTATATGCCAATGTTATTACTGTATTATGTACAGAGATCGCTTAGCCCTGTTAATATACACTGATATGCAGTGTATGGAGTTATTTGGGTCTGATGGCCCTATTGCGCTACACCCAACGCTTGAAACTAGTATAGCATTTCAAATTTATGCAGGTCAAGTACTGATTATTGTAAAAAAGGGTCACATAACAGATTTTTGAACCATTGTATGTTAACTTCTGGAAATATTATTTGCACATGGCATTACAAAGTAGTACGGACAACTTCTCTGAATTTTCAAAATCCTCTTGAGATACCTTGTTTGTGACACATAAGGGCTACTTTGTTAACAAAAATAGCAGCTACATTTGATCCGTAACAGTTGTGTCATTCTTCAGTGAAATTTGAGATGATGTGCTATTTATTTATATCATAAAAAAATAGCATGTAAACCTAGAAGGCAATGCTTTATCTTTCATGTTGTTCACTAATGTCTCATTGGAATGCATCGTATTCAATTCAAATGAGCAGACAATATTTTGATGTTAGGCAAAAGTCACAAGTCAACAATAGGGTCAGTTTTGAGAAAATGTGTAAAAGGAATGTGTTTGTTGGACTGTAATTGCTTTGCGAGTCCAAATATTTGAGACATGGAATCATAGAGTGCATTACAGGGACTGGAATATAAATGTAAGAATGTGATACATTTGTAGATTCAAGGGCATTTCCCATGTTATCTTGTTTGAAATAACTTCAACCATTTGTTACATTATTAAAACATATAGGCATCATGCACCAGTGATTGGTGAGTATTTTGTTATATATATTTTGCGGTATACATTCAATAGGATGTGGGAATAGTGAGTTTTGCCTATATTGTTGATTCCGCAGATCTGCATACATTCTACAGCAGGACAGTTTGCCGTCATCATATAAATCATTTCTGAAGATGCATGGTGGAAAGGATCAGTCTATTCTGCAAGGCTTGAAGGAAGTAGTTAACCACACTGCTTTCTCTAACCTAGAGGCTATTGAGAAGTACTACAAATCTGTTGGTGTTGACATAAAGTTGGATCCAGACATGAAAGTGCCCTGCTCAGTAAGTACTACAAATTTGTGAATAACTGTCAAAATTTCCTTTGTTTATAACATGTTGTGTCGCATGATTGCATCACATTAATATACTATAGTATCCTATCAAGCATTCAGGTATAACATTTTGCTGTGAATAATTGTTGAAGTTTTCCTTGTTAATTCCTACCATTTGTTGTTTTTATTCCTTCTGTTAATCTAAACCTTTTCCTTCATCTAATCTCTTCTCTCTTCAAACCAGATTGTGCATGGTAATCAATCATGTGCAGGACATTTTATTTCGTTCTTGTTACAAGCATATGGAAGAGCAGTTCCTGTCTATATTCCAGTCTACCTAGTCCCTGCACTTGTAGTTCATCGGCAGGATCTGATGAAAAGGTACACAACTGTATCAAGCAAACTGACATGTTACGTTGCTCATATTTGTGAAGAGCGCTTTTTTTTTGCTGCCAAAAAACATGCAGGCCCTGCATTAATTGGGCTTGATGTCCTCAGGGTAATTGTGCTTCGTGTAAGTATCAAAGCGTAAAAATTTATGTCCTATCTAGATTGAAAAAACGAGTGCTCTTCGTGGTATGTTATCTATTTGCATTCTACGGGAGCTGTCATGCTGCCTTCTGCAGTTTTTGCAAAAACATAACTTCACCCCTAGGACAACGACTCCTTATTGGGTACAACTCTAGCATAGCTGGATACACCTAACATGTGTCTACAACATTAAGTGTGCTGAAGACCTCACAACATGCAGGCCTTACACAATAATGGGCAAGAGTCTTCTAGGAACAGCAAGATCTAGCCTGTTCCTCTCAATGTATTGCGCATCTGCATGGTGAGTTCTTTTTATTTTAACCCCTAACTTGTCGTATCAAGAATGTGGATGTAGCGCCAACCTCCCTTGTTGGCACAGCAATTCATGCTGTTTCTTTCTCTATTTTAGGGCTTGGACATGCTTCCTTTTTAGAACCTTCGAGAAGTGCAGTACTCCACTCGTTGTACTTGGCACGGTAAGTGAAGACACACAGTTTACCGCACCGCATGGACTAAGCGTAGTCCAGTTAACCATCTCTGAGATACTAACTTGCTTTGATGTGGCAGTTCCCGGCGGGTCTGGCACTGTTTATCGAGAAGAAAAGCAGGAGAACCGAGATATCCCTGTACTGCCTTGCCAGAGCCATCGAGAGTTTCTTCACATGCATGACCGACGCCGGACTCTGCCCTCCAATATTGCAGATCAAGCGAGCTGATGTAGTGGTTTTCAGCATGGCCACCTCGATCATTATGCACTGCTATGCCCAGGAAAGGGAGGTTTTCCGGTCCAAGTACCTGAATGTCCTCGACTGGGTATTCGGTGTGCCGCTTCCGTCGGAGGACGATGAAAGCAAACACCATTCTAGTACATCCAGTGATGGAATCAAGAAAGGAATATTCACCATTGGATGATGGAATCAGGAGGTTCTGTAGCTTTGCTGGTCTTTAGAAATCCCTCTCCAATGGGGGTTGTGATGTTAGTGCAAGAGTAGATAGGCACACTAGGCGGGTTCTTGTAGCTTACAGCGAGCCTTGTACAGGAGGCTCTTCCCAAATCCCCAGAAACGGAATTTAATGGGTGTGACAAATCATAGACTTATTCAATTGATTTATCGGAAACCAATGCCCTGGTTCAGGACATATGAACTGTAAACTTATTGATCTTGTGATATTTGTACCTCTTTATACTGCCTGAGAATGGAACCCGTATCATTCAACTGTGCCATCGAATTCGCCTTGTAACCTCTGACTATATTATTATACAGAAAATAATAATTCAATCTAGTTCAGTTTAATTTCTTCAGAATTGTGTTTTCACACTCCCCAAGTTCTGATCTATTGGCACAAATAATCAGGTCGTCGTGCGTTTTTCTGAATCCTAGTGAGGTTCAGCGGGTTAAAGTTTATGAACGTCCCTCGCCAGCTTTTTTTTATGAGCATCAGAAGAAGTTCGGCTCTCGTAGCTTCAACAACCCAGGAAGAAGAAATAAATTTCACAATCTTTCTGTCAATATCTATCAGTACAGATTATATGAGTGACTTGAGTGAGCACTAATTAAGCAGCTGTTGCACGTTCACCCTCGGCACACCAATCTGAAATTTTACTTGGTTCCAACTAAAAAAGATACTACTACTTATTTTGGGACGGAGGGAGTACTATTTATGTAAATGATGTGACATTTGTGAGAAGTACATATGATATGAATATAGCATACCCAATTTTTGAAATACATGAATATGTTGATTATATATCAATCTTAATTTAGAGAAACCATATTTTTGACATTGGAAATACATCAGCATGCAACCTATCAATATGCATACTTAAGTATAAATAATATTAAAAAAATCATCAAGTTTGAGTTGCTAACCATGTGTGCCACATGAATGTTGAAGTGGCATTGACATGATGATATATCACATGATTCTAATTTTAAAACCAAGGAATGTCCTAAGATTAAGAAAATTGTACTTTAATACTCCCTCCATCCCAAATTTTTTGTCTTCAATTTGTCTAAATACGGATGTATCAAGTCACATTTTAGTACTATTAGATACATCCGTATCTAGACAAATCTAAGACAAGAATTTTGGGACGGAGGGAGTATGTATTATACACCTGTAGCTCCAAGGAAAAAACATGTATGCCATGTTCTATTTCAACGAACATATACATGGTATAAATGAAAGTATGCATTTTTTGATAGAGGCAAAATCTCTTCTTGAAAATAGAGAGACCACGAAATTTGTCGAAAATTGTTTCGCATTTATTTTGTTATATTTACCATATTTATATAGACAAATTGCCCTCAATTAACCAGCGGCTAGGATTAAATTATCCTCTTACCTCTCGGAGGTAAGAGGGGCCCTCTCAAAATTTCTCATTGTAGCTAATTAGGCATTATGATTCGCTCAAAGAAATGTTATATATATTCACTAGGCCTTTTCAGCAAAATTTGCTACATTTACACATCCGTGGATAAAATGCAATATAGGTCATAGTTGATATATAGTACCAAGCTGTAGATTTGCTTCAGAAACAATTCATGCGCACATGAGTACAAGTCGGTTTATCTTGTCGACAATCCAAACTGTAAAACCATGCTGAGTTATTCTCCAAGCCTGAAGTAGAAGCAGGGGTTACAAACTTGCCGCTTTATTTAGTCGATCATTCAGACGAGGAAAAGCATGTCGAATGCTGTTCCAGGCCCAGAGAAACTTGGTTCGCAATGAAGTTCATAGATGGTACGAACAACAAACTCTCTATATATATGCAGGTTATAATTTATAGTTTTATACGTAATAAGTAGTAGTGGTACTCCTTAGCCGCGCACACGATGAGGTCGTACTACTCAGAGTCACGCCAGCACCAGCCTAAGCAGCAACACCATCGCCAACAAGACGAGCCCAACTATCAGCAGCAGAGCTCCCTGCAGCAGTCAGTTGAGCATGCGACCACAGGTTCCATCTCAAGTCAATTCATCGGGGCGGGGATACTGGTAAAGCTGCAAATCTGTGGGAAATTACCACATCTGGTGCCGCCGGGGGGTTGGCCACGTTGATCCACACTGCCGCAGCTGCCACCGCCTGAGGATTGGCCACGTTGTTGGCTGGTGCCGCCGCCACCGCCGGAGGATTGGCCTGCTGCAGTTCAGCGCGACAAGTCAGTATGTCTTGAAACAAGTGTCTCAACTTCACTATAAATTTACAGTGATCTAAACATTTTTATAATTTTTTATGAAGGGAGTATTAAAGTTGTATTGCTAAATCTGAGACACTTGTTTTGAGACGGAGGGGTTACTCGAGAAGATCAGTGGCAATGATGGCATCCCGCCCCCCACAAGCCATGCAGTTGAGCAAGGAAAAAGCAGCAGCGTCGATATATCTTGACAGAAAGAGTGTGAATGTGAAGCACATTACCGCAGCCCCCGCCGCCGGAGGATTGACCACGTTGTTGGCCGCCGCCGCAGCCTGAGGGTTGTCCATGGCGTCCGCGGCCGCGCTTTGCTTGCAGAGAGAGAGAGAGAGAGAGAGAGAGAGAGAGAGAGAGAGAGAGAGAGAGAGAGAGAGAGAGAGAGAGAGAGTGGTGAGAGAAGAGTATGCGCTGCGGAGCGGAGTTCGAGCGATGGCATGAACCCAGCAGTAGTACTAGTACCCAACAGCAGCCAACCGATGGAATAATTTGTTTCTCAGTTCGGGTGTAGGCGTGTAGCAAAGGCTCTGGTAGGGCGGCCTCCAACTGGTTCATGATCCGGGAAAACTGAAAAGGACTAGCTGTACGTTACATGGCCACCGCATGTGAAACCGAAGCTGAAAAAATGGCAACACTCTGTTACACCGAAATGGCAATGCAATTATGCAATGCAGCGAACGGCTGTGGGAGCGTCCCGGGTCTGCTCCTCCATAGCAGCTGTGAGGCAACTCCAGCGCACGACCACAAACGGACATCCGTTTTATTCGGATTCTGTTTGTTTGGGTAGGGTAACGAGTTCGTGTCCAGGTCATCTCTGATGCGGTGGCTGTACGCCCAACATGCGGCTGCATCCCGGCCGCATCCTGTCTGCATCATTTTTTCAAAGGCCTTTTTTCAAACCACGCCGTAGTTTAGGCCAGCGGCCCCAGTTCACGCCAACAACACAATTAGTGGTCTCTATACGTCCTCGCCGGTAACACAACCAGCGGTCGGCAACAGAGCCAACCTACAAAATGAATTGTTTTGTCGCCGACAACACAGCCAGCCCTAAAAAAGAATAGGTTTCTCACCGGCACACAGGCAGCGGCCCAGCGGCCGGCATCCATGCCAGCCTCCAAAAAGAACGGCGCCGAACAGACGACCTAGTTCAGGCCGTCGGCGTCGAACATATCCTTCTGTCTGGCCTCGAACCAGCTCCTCGTCTTGTCGCTCATCTTGCTCAAGTCCACGCTCATGATCGCTAGGGCCACCTCCTTTGCTTTGGTTGCGGTGTTGGTGGCCTCGATGTCGAGCTGCCTTTGCCAGGACGCCTCCTCCAGGTCGATCTTCCTCTTCTTGTCCGCCTCCTCCATCTCAAGCTTCTTCCTTTGAAGCTCTAGGTATTGCTTCATTTGCTCGTCCTTGCTTTGCCGCTGAAAGGATCGATATGGTTGACTAGAGGGAGGGGGGTGAATAGGCAACTAACAATTTTTAGACTTTTCTTTAACAATTTAAACCTTGCAATGAAATAGGTTGTCTAGATGTGCAACTACGTGGACAACCTATATGTGTTGGGGAACGTTGCAGAGAATTAAAACTTTTCCTACGGTTTCACCAAGATCCATCTATGAGTTCATCTAAGCAGCGAGTCTAGGGAGAGAGTTTGCATCTACATACCACTTGTAGATCGCGTGCGGAAGCTTGCAAGGTGATGATGTAGTCATACTCGACGTGATCCAAATCACCGATGACCAGCGCCGAACGGACGGCACCTCCGCGTTCAACACACGTACGGGACGGGAGACGTCTCCTCCTTCTTGATCCAGCAAGGGGGAAGGAGAGGTTGATGAAGATCCAGCAGCACGACGGCGTGGTGGTGGATGCAGGGCGTCACAGCAGCAGGGCTTCGCCGAGACTACGAGGGAGAGACGTAACGGGGGGAGGTGGAGGCGCCAGGGGCTGGTGTGTTCTCCTCCTCTCCCCCCCACTATATATAGGGGTGCCAAGGGGGGGGGGGCGCCGGCCCTAGTAGATGAGATCTACTAGGGGGGGCGGCGGCCTAGGGGAGGTTTCCCTCCCCCCCAAGGCACCTAGGGGTGCCTTCCACCACTAGGACTCCTCCTAGGGGAAAACCCTAGGCGCATGGGCCTATAGGGGCTGGTGCCCTTGGCCCATGATGGCCAAGGCGCACCCCCTACAGCCCATGTGGCCCCCCGGGACAGGTGGCCCCACCCGGTGGACCCCCGGGACCCTTCCGGTGGTCCCGGTACAATACCGATAACCCCGAAACTTGTCCCGATGCCCGAAATAGCACTTCATATATATAATTCTTTACCTCCGGACCATTTCGGAACTCCTCGTGACGTCCGGGATCTCATCCGGGACTCCGAACAACATTCGGGTTTCTGCATATACATATCTTCATAACCCTAGCATCACCGAACCTTAAGTGTGTAGACCCTACGGGTTCGGGAGACATGCAGACATGACCGAGACGCTCTCAGTCAATAACCATCAGCCGGATCTGGATACCCATGATGGCTCCCACATGCTCCTCGATGTTGTCATCGGATGAACCACTATGTCGAGGATTCGATCAAACCCTGTATGCAATTCCCTTTGTCAATCGGTACGTTACTTGCCCGAGACTCGATCGTCGGTATCCCAATACCTTGTTCAGTCTCGTTACCGGCAAGTCACTTTACTCGTACCGTAATGCATGATCCCGTGTCCAACACCTTGGTCACATTGAGCTCAATATGATGATGCATTACCGAGTGGGCCCAGAGATACCTCTCCGTCATACGGAGTGACAAATCCCAATCTCGATCCGTGTCAACCCAACAGCTACTTTCGGAGATACCTGTAATGCACCTTTATAGTCACCCAGTTACGTTGTGACGTTTGGTACACCCAAGGCACTCTTACGGTATCCGGGAGTTACACGATCTCATGGTCGAAGGAAGAGATACTTGACACTTGCAAAGCTCTAGCAAAACGAACTACACGATCTTTTATGCTATGCTTAGGATTGGGTCTTGTCCATCACATCATTCTCCTAATGATGTGATCCCGTTATCAACAACATCCAATGTCCATAGTCAGGAAACCATGACTATCTGTTGATCACAACGAGCTGGTCAACTAGAGGCTTACCAGGGACATGTGTGGTCTAAGTATTCACACGTGTATTACGATTTCCGGATAATACAGTTATAGCATGAATAAAAGACAATTATCATGAACAATGAAATATAATAATACTTTTATTATTGCCTCTAGGGCATATTTCCAACAGTCTCCCACTTGCACTAGAGTCACTAATCTAGTTACATTGTGATGAATCGAACACCCATAGAGTTCTGGTGTTGATCATGTTTTGCACGCGAGAGAGGTTTAGTCAGCGGATCTGCGACATTCAGATCCGTGTGCACTTTGCAAATCTCTATGTCTCCATCTTGAACATTTTCACGGATGGAGTTGAAACGACGCTTGATGTGCCTGGTCTTCTTGTGAAACCTGGGCTCCTTTGCGAGGGCAATAGCTCCAGTGTTGTCACAGAAGAGTTTGATCGGCCCCGACGCATTGGTATGACTCCTAGGTCGGTGATGAACTCCTTCACCCAAATCGCTTCATGCGCTGCCTCCGAGGCTGCCATGTACTCCGCTTCACACGTAGATCCCGCCACGACGCTCTGCTTGCAGCTGCACCAGCTTACTGCTCCACCATTCAACATATACACGTATCCGGTTTGTGACTTAGAGTCATCCGGATCTGAGTCGAAGCTAGCGTCGATGTAACCCTTTACGACGAGCTCTTCGTCTCCTCCATAAACGAGAAACATGTCCTTTGTCCTTTTCAGGTACTTCAGGATATTCTTGACCGCTGTCCAGTGTTCCTTGCCGGGATTACTTTGGTATCTTGCTACCAAACTTACGGCAAGGTTTACATCGGGTCTGGTACACAGCATGGCATACATAATAGATCCTATGGCTGAAGCATAGGGGATGACACTCATCTCTTCTTTATCTTTTGCCGTGGTCGGTGACTGAGCTGAGCTCAGTCTCATACCTTGTAACATAGGCAAGAACCCCTTCTTGGACTGATCCATTCTGAATCTCTTCAAAATCTTATCAAGGTATGTGCTTTGTGAAAGACCTATGAGGCGTCTCGATCTATCTCTATAGATCTTGATGCCTAATATATAAGCAGCTTCTCCAAGGTCCTTCATTGAAAAACACTTATTCAAGTAGGCCTTAATGCTGTCCAGAAATTCTATGTTATTTCCCATCAGGAGTATGTCATCTACATATAATATGAGAAATGCTACAGAGCTCCCACTCACTTTCTTGTAAACGCAGGCTTCTCCATAAGTCTGCATAAACCCAAACGCTTTGATCATCTCATCAAAGCGAATGTTCCAACTCCGAGATGCTTGCACCAGTCCATAAATGGATCGCTGGAGCTTGCATACTTTGTTAGCGTTCTGAGGATCGACAAAACCTTCCGGCTGCATCATATACAGTTCTTCCTTAAGATGCCCGTTAAGGAATGCTGTTTTGACGTCCATCTGCCATATCTCATAATCATAGTATGCGGCAATTGCTAACATGATTCGGACGGACTTTAGCTTCGCTACGGGAGAGAATGTCTCGTCGTAGTCAATCCCTTGAACCTGTCGATAACCCTTAGCGACAAGTCGAGCTTTATAGATGGTAACATTACCATCCGCGTCCGTCTTCTTCTTAAAGATCCATTTGTTTTCTATCGCTCGCCGATCATCGGGCAAGTCTGTCAAAGTCCATACTTTGTTTTCATACATGGATTCTATCTCGGATTTCATGGCTTCAAGCCATTTGTTGGAATCCGGGCCCGCCATTGCTTCTTCATAGTTCGAAGGTTCATTGTTGTCTAACAACATGATTTCCAGGACAGGGTTGTCGTACCACTCTGGTGCGGAACGTGTCCTTGTGGACCTACGAGGTTCAGCAGTAACTTGATCCGAAGTACCTTGATCATCATCATGGTTTTCCTCTTCAGTTGGTGTGGGCATCACAGGAACGGTTTCCTGTGCTGCGTCACTATCCCGCTCAAGAGGTAGTACTTCATCGAGTTCTACTTTCCTCCCACTTACTTCTTTCGAGAGAAACTCTTTTTCCAGAAAGCATCCGTTCTTGGCAACAAAGATCTTGCCTTCGGATCTTAAGTAGAAGGTATACCCTACAGTTTCCTTAGGGTATCCTATGAATACGCATTTTTCCGACTTGGGTTCGAGCTTTTCAGGTTGAAGTTTCTTGACATAAGCTTCGCATCCCCAAACTTTTAGAAACGACAGCTTAGGTTTCTTTCCAAACCATAATTCATACGGTGTCGTCTCAACGGATTTAGACGGTGCCCTATTTAAAGTGAATGTAGCTGTCTCTAGAGCGTATCCCCAAAATGATAGCGGTAAATCGGTAAGAGACATCATAGACCGCACCATATCCAATAGAGTGCGATTACGACGTTCGGACACACCGTTTCGCTGAGGTGTTTCAGGCGGCGTGAGCTGTGAAACGATTCCACATTTCTTTAAGTGTGTACCAAATTCGTGACTTAAGTATTCTCCTCCACGATCTGATCGTAAGAATTTTATCTTTCGGTCACGTTGATTCTCCACCTCATTCTGAAATTCCTTGAACTTTTCAAAGGTCTCAGACTTGTGTTTCATTAAGTAGACATACCCATATCTACTCAAGTCATCTGTGAGAGTGAGAACATAACGATATCCTCCGCGAGCCTCAACGCTCATTGGACCGCACACATCGGTATGTATGATTTCCAACAAGTTGGTTGCTCGCTCCATTGTTCCGGAGAACGGAGTCTTGGTCATTTTGCCCAAGAGGCATGGTTCGCACGTGTCAAACGATTCATAATCAAGAGACTCTAAAAGTCCATCGGCATGGAGCTTCTTCATGCGCTTGACACCAATGTGACCAAGGCGGCAGTGCCACAAGTATGTGGGACTATCGTTATCAACTTTAAATCTTTTGGCATCTACACTATGAACATGTGTAATATTACGCTCGAGATTCATTAAGAATAAACCATTGACCATCGGAGCATGACCATAAAACATATCTCTCATATAAATCGAACAACCATTATTCTCAGACTTAAATGAGTAGCCATCTCGTATTAAACGAGATCCAGATACAATGTTCATGCTCAAACTTGGCACTAAATAACAATTATTAAGGTTCGAAACTAATCCCGTAGGTAAATGTAGAGGCAGCGTGCCGACGGCGATCACATCGACTCTGGAACCATTCCCGACGCGCATCGTCACCTCGTCCTTCGCCAGTCTCCGTTTATTCCGCAGCTCCTGCTGTGAGTTACAAATATGAGCAACGGCACCGGTATCAAATACCCAGGAGTTACTACGAGTACTGGTAAGGTACACATCAATCACATGTATATCAAATATACCTTTGGTGTTGCCGGCCTTCTTATCCGCTAAGTATTTGGGGCAGTTCCGCTTCCAGTGACCCTTCCCCTTGCAATAAAAGCACTCAGTCTCAGGCTTGGGTCCATTCTTTGACTTCTTCCCGGTAACTGGCTTACCAGGCGCGGCAACATCTTTGCCGTCCTTCTTGAAGTTCTTCTTACCCTTGCCCTTCTTGAACTTAGTGGTCTTATTGACCATCAACACTTGATGTTCTTTCTTGATTTCAGCCTCTGCTGACTTCAGCATCGAGAACACTTCAGGAATGGTCTTTTCTATTCCCTGCATGTTGTAGTTCATCACAAAGCTCTTGTAGCTTGGTGGGAGCGACTGGAGGATTCTGTCAATGACCGCCTCATCTGGGAGGTTAATGTTCAGCTGGGTCATACGGTTGTGCAACCCAGACATCTTCAGGATGTGCTCACTGACAGAACTGTTCTCCTCCATCTTACAACTGTAGAACTTGTCGGAGACATCATATCTCTCGACCCGGGCATGAGCTTGAAAAACTAGTTTCAGCTCTTCGAACATATCATATGCTCCGTGATGCTCAAAACGCTTTTGGAGCCCCGGTTCTAAGCTGTAAAGCATGCCGCACTGAACGAGGGAGTAATCATCAGCGCGAGACTGCCAAGCATTCATAATGTCTTGGTTCTCTGGGACGGGAGCGTCACCTAGCGGTCCTTCTAGGACATATTGTTTCCTGGCAGCTATGAGGATGATCCTCAGGTTCCGGACCCAGTCCGTATAGTTGCTGCCATCATCTTTCACCTTGGTTTTCTCTAGGAACGCGTTGAAGTTCATGTTGACATTAGCGTTGGCCATTGATCTACAAGACATATTTGCAAAGGTTTTAGACTAAGTTCATGATAATAAAGTTCTAATCAAATTATGAACTCCCACTTAGATTAGACATCCCTTTAGTCATCTAAGTGTTACACGATCCGAGTCGACTAGTCCGTGTCCGATCATCACGTGAGACGGACTAGTCATCGTCGGTGAACATTTTCATGTTGATCGTATCTTCCATACGACTCGTGTTCGACCTTTCGGTCTCCGTGTTCCGAGGCCATGTCTGCACATGCTAGGCTCGTCAAGTTAACCCTAAGTGTTTTCGCTGTGTAAAACTGTCTTACACCCGTTGTATGTGAACGTAAGAATCCATCACACCCGATCATCACGTGGTGCTTAGAAACGACGAACTGTAGCGACGGTGCACAGTTAGGGAGAACACTTCTTGAAATTTTATAAGGGATCATCTTATTTACTACCGTCGTCCTAAGTAAACAAGATGCATAATGCATAATAAAAATCACATGCAATTATATAGTTGTGACATGATATGGCCAATATCATATAGCTCCATTGATCTTCATCTTCGGGGCTCCATGATCATCTTGTCACCGGCTTGACACCATGATCTCCATCATCATGATCTCCATCATCGTGTCTTCATGAAGTTGTCACGCCAACGACTACTTCTACTTCTATGACTAACGTTTAGCAATAAAGTAAAGTAGTTTACATGACGTTATTCAATGACACGCAGGTCATACAAAAAATAATGACAACTCCTATGGCTCCTGCCGGTTGTCATACTCATCGACATGCAAGTCGTGAATCCTATTACAAAGAACATGATCTCATACATCACAAGTCATCATTCATCACAACTTCTGGCCATATCACATCACATGATCAATCGCTGCAAAAACAAGTTAGACGTCCTCTAATTGTTGTTGCATCTTTTACGTGGCTGCAATTGGGTTCTAGCAAGAACGTTTTCTTACCTACGAATCACCACAACGTGATTTTGTCAACTTCTATTTACCCTTCATAAGGGCCCTGTTCATCGATTCCGCTCCAACTAAGGTGGGAGAGACAGACATCCGCCAGCCACCTTATGCAACTTGTGCATGTCAGTCGGTGGAACCGGTCTCACGTAAGCGTACGTGTAAGGTTGGTCCGGGCCGCTTCATCCCACAATACCGTTGAGCAAGAAAAGACTAGTAGAGGCAAGTAAGATGACAAAATCCACGCCCACAACAAAGTTGTGTTCTACTCGTGCAAAGAGAACTACGCATAGACCTAGCTCATGATGCCACTGTTGGGGAACGTTGCAGAAAATTAAAATTTTTCCTACGGTTTCACCAAGATCCATCTATGAGTTCATCTAAGCAACGAGTCTAGGGAGAGAGTTTGCATCTACATACCACTTGTAGATCGCGTGCGGAAGCTTGCAAGGTGATGATGTAGTCGTACTCGACGTGATCCAAACCACCGATGACCAGCGCCAAACGGACGGCACCTCCGCGTTCAACACACGTACGGGACGGGAGACGTCTCCTCCTTCTTGATCCAGCAAGGGGGAAGGAGAGGTTGATGAAGATCCAGCAGCACGACGGCGTGGTGGTGGATGCAGGGCGTCACAGCAGCAGGGCTTCGCCGAGACTACGAGGGAGAGACGTAACGGGGGGAGGTGGAGGCGCCAGGGGCTGGTGTATGAAGTCCCTCCTCTCCCCCACTATATATAGGGGTGCCAAGGGGGGCGCCGGCCCTAGTAGATGAGATCTACTAGGGGGGCGGCGGCCTAGGGGAGGTTTCCCTCCCCCCCAAGGCACCTAGGGGTGCCTTCCACCACTAGGACTCCTCCTAGGGGGAAACCCTAGGCGCATGGGCCTATAGGGGCTGGTGCCCTTGGCCCATGATGGCCAAGGCGCACCCCCTACAGCCCATGTGGCCCCCCGGGACAGGTGGCCCCACCCGGTGGACCCCCGGGACCCTTCCGGTGGTCCCGGTACAATACCGATAACCCCGAAACTTGTCCCGATGCCCGAAATAGCACTTCCTATATATAATTCTTTACCTCCGGACCATTCCGGAACTCCTCGTGACGTCCGGGATCTCATCCGGGACTCCGAACAACATTCGGGTTTCTGCATATACATATCTTCATAACCCTAGCGTCACCGAACCTTAAGTGTGTAGACCCTACGGGTTCGGGAGACATGCAGACATGACCGAGACGCTCTCAGTCAATAACCATCAGCCGGATCTGGATACCCATGATGGCTCCCACATGCTCCTCGATGTTGTCATCGGATGAACCACTATGTCGAGGATTCGATCAAACCCTGTATGCAATTCCCTTTGTCAATCGGTACGTTACTTGCCCGAGACTCGATCGTCGGTATCCCAATACCTTGTTCAGTCTCGTTACCGGCAAGTCACTTTACTCGTACCGTAATGCATGATCCCGTGTCCAACACCTTGGTCACATTGAGCTCAATATGATGATGCATTACCGAGTGGGCCCAGAGATACCTCTCCGTCATACGGAGTGACAAATCCCAGTCTCGATCCGTGTCAACCCAACAGCTACTTTCGGAGATACCTGTAATGTACCTTTATAGTCACCTAGTTACGTTGTGACGTTTGGTACACCCAAGGCATTCTTACGGTATCCGGGAGTTACACGATCTCATGGTCGAAGGAAGAGATACTTGACACTTGCAAAGCTCTAGCAAAACGAACTACACGATCTTTTATGCTATGCTTAGGATTGGGTCTTGTCCATCACATCATTCTCCTAATGATGTGATCCCGTTATCAACGACATCCAATGTCCATAGTCAGGAAACCATGACTATCTGTTGATCACAACGAGCTGGTCAACTAGAGGCTTACCAGGGACATGTGTGGTCTAAGTATTCACACGTGTATTACGATTTCCGGATAATACAGTTATAGCATGAATAAAAGACAATTATCATGAACAATGAAATATAATAATACTTTTATTATTGCCTCTAGGGCATATTTCCAACAATATGATGCAAAGACAATAAGCACACAAGCAAGCAATAGATACAACTTAAGTAAGCTTGCAAAAGTAAAGGGACAAGATAACCAAGAGTGGAGCCGGTGGAGACGAGGATGTGTTACCGAAGTTCCTTCTTTTTAAGGGGAAATACGTCTCCGTTAGAGCGGTGTGGAGGCACAATGCTCCCCAAGAAGCCACTAGGGCCACCACAATCTCCTCACGCCCTCACACAATGCGAGATGCCGTGATTCCACTATTGGAGCCCTTGAAGGCGGCAACCGGACCTTTACAAACAAGATTGGGGCTATCTCCACAACACTTGGAGGCTCCCAACAACACCACGAAGCTTCACCATAATGGAGTATGGCTTCGAGGTGACCTCAACCGTCTAGGGTGCTCAACACCCAAGAGTAACAAGATCCGCTAGGGATAAGTGGGGGAATCAAATTTCTCTTGGTGGAAGTGTAGATCTGGGTCTTCTCAACCAATCCCGAGCAAATCAACAAGTTTGATTGGCTAGGGAGAGAGATCGGGCAAAAATGGAGCTTGGAGCAACAATGGAGCTTTGGGCGAAAGAGGTAGGTCAACTTTGGGGAAGAAGACCCCTTTATATAGTGGGGGGAACAATCCAACCGTTATCCCACTGAGCAGCCCCGCACAGAGCGGTACTACCGCTAGGGAAGGGCGGTACTACCGCTCAACCCAGTGGTACTGCCGCGCTGACAGGGGCCTGACCCCAGGGCGGTACTACCGTGGGGGTAGGTGCGGTACTACCGCCACAACTACCGCCCTTAGTACCGCAAAACCCGACACGAAAAACATCGTTCTCGAATCGAGGCGGCAGTAGCCCGGAAGCACTGCGGTACTACGGCTGAAGGTCCCAAGCGGTACTATCATACGGAGAGCGGTACTACCGCTCTAAGAGCGGTACTACCGCTCTGAGAGCGGTACTACCGCTCTGAGAGCGGTACTACCGCTCTGAGAGCGGTACTACCGCTCTGAGAGCGGTACTACCGCTGGGGAGCTTCGGCGGTACTACCGCTGTGGGTCGCGGTACTACCGCTGGGGCAGAGCAAAGCATACTAAGGGGAAAACGACAGCTCCAATGAAGCGGAAAGAAAACGACGGGTGTGATATGGATGTGTACGTGTCGATTCCACCCAAGTCTTACCAAAGCGGATCCCCTCTTGATAGTACGGTGACTCCTACGAGACTAGAACACCAACAACGAAATGAAGGAGCTACACCGTCTTGAATAAAACACCGAGGGGAGAAAATCGTCTCGTGCCAAAGGATGAATCTCTGAAAGAACTTAACGCAGGCGATTAATCCGCACAAGCATTGTCATCAATCACCAAAACATCTTGGGGATAAATATGCCCTTACAATCTCCCCCTTTTTGGTGGATTGATGACAATACGGGATTTGCACAATATGATAGATAAAGGATAAGCGCAAAACACAACCGTCCTAAAATGTAGAAGGGCTCCCCCTGGATGTGTGCTACCTAGATAAGTGCTTTGGACTGCACGACACAGATGCCAGGATCAATGCTCCCCCTACATTTTAGAGACCAACTACCTAAGCAAGATATATGAGAGCAACATGGATAACAGGATAAGCATGCAAATCATAAGCTAGATAGACATAGATAATGATACTGGAAAGGCAAGGTAGCATATGTCTCACACCATATGACTCGAGCTTAGGTCTCACTGACAGAAACCATAACTTAGGTCTCACAGACACAAACCAAATAAAGCAACAGGCGAAAACACAAACACAGAAGACGGAAGACACAAAGCACAAATCCCTAAACTCTCTCCCCCTTTGGCATCGAGACACCAAAAAGGAGAGGGAGTGCTGCTACGGCTCCAGGAGATGGCAAACGAGGGACACACATCAGATCTCAGAGGGATCATCTGCGCCACCATCGTCGGCCGGGAAGTGCTCAACATCAGAATCAGTCCAAGGGCAGTGCTGCTGAATCCACTCTTCCTCCTCGGTAAGCTGATCCTCAGAACCACTAATCACAATAGCACCCATTGACGCATGAGCTCCTTGTGGTGACCTCGGGCCTTCTTCTCAGCCACATGAGTCATGTACTGACCGTGAGACCCCATGCAGAATAGCTTCTTCACTTTGATCTTGAGCTTCTTGGCCCAAGAGGGCTCTGTCTCAGAAGGCATGTAGTCATCATCTTCATCCTCAGCCTCAGCCCCAATCTCCTCCTCAGTCTCCATGGCAGCAGCAGATGAAGGAACTCCAGTCCTAGGGGCCTGAGTGCCCCAGTTATCCTTCTTCCTCAGACGCTTGACATCGTGAGAGACCAACTCTCCAGTCTCCAGCAGCACCTTGGGATAGACACGATCCCAGGCCTTCTCAATGAGCAGCATAATGAACGGACCATAAATCGGGCACTTGCGCTCGGAGATAGCAGAAAGCAGCTCGGACCACATAACATGAGAGATATCCAAGGACTCTCCGGTGTTCTATCCCTTCTCACGCTGGCAGAAGAGAAGCATCTCCACGAGATAGGAGTGAACCTGGTCCAGATTCCCAATACGAGGGAAAAGAGTCTCTCTGAAGATACGGTAAAGGATATCCAGATAGGCAGGCAGCTCATAGGTTTCCTTCTTCGTCTCAGGGTTGATCCTCAAGGTGCAGTAGGGCCATAGAGCTTGCTTGTGAGTGGCATTGGCGCGACGGTGGGGGCGAAAGCCGACAGAAGACTCAAGACCTAGATCTTCCACCCCAATCAACTCCATGAAAGCTTTCCACTTGACTGAAAGCAACTTGCCATTGGTCATCCAAGTCAGTGTCCTGTCCTCATCAGTCCCAAGGTGAACCGTGGCATAGAATTGGGCCACAATATCAGCATCATAGTCCTTGTTGAATTGCATGATCCCGAGAATGTTCAGTTGAGTGCACATTTGAAGAGCTTCACCAAAGTATTCAGGATCGTTCTCCATATGCTCGGTGTCTATGGAGTGCATGTTGACATAGAGATTCTTCTTGGCTTTGAGGACATCAAAGAAGATGGCAAACTGGAACCTGTTCCAGAACGGACGGTTGACCAAAGTGGGATCTTGGTCGATCTCATACGGGTTGCGGCGGCTCCTTGCCCAGAACTCCTTGGGCGGCATTTCTGGCACGGTTTTGCCTGGCTTTGGCTTGACCCCAGGCTTCTTCTGCAGTTGAGGAGGAGGTGGAGCACTAGAAGATCCTCCGGCAGGCTCAGTGGTGCGGTAGCACTTGGACGAGGCACGACCGGGGTTGACACGACGAGCCTGATGCTCAGGAACCTCATCACCTGGAACCACACACACAAACACGCAAAAAAAAAACAGAGAGAACGAGCGTAAGCCACAAAACACAAGCAAAAAGATCACTGAGAGGTAGGAGCATGACGGAAACTTGTAGAGGGGCGGTAGTACCATGACCCTTCAGTGGTAGTACCGCTCTAAGCGGTAGTACCGCTTTGGAGAGAGCGGTAGTACCGCTCCAAGCGGTAGTACCGCTCTGGAGAAAGCGGTAGTACCACTCGAGGCGGGGAAACAGCAGTTTCCTACTTCCGTGGTCAGATCCAGTACTACCGTCCTACCAAATTCAAAAATACTCCAACCAAACACTAATCCAAACTGTCTAGAAGCAATCTCCATCCTACTCAAGCCTAGATCTGGACAAAAATCTAGAGATGCAACTGCTATTGCCCTTAAGAAGCTAGATTGGAAATCTAGACACAAGGAAAAAGAGAACGGGGGCAATACCGGCATCCATGGCAAGAGGAAACGGTGGGGATCGACTCCACCGAAGGAAATGGAGAGGAGCGCCCCGGAGAGGGAGATCCGCCGGAGCCCTCCCGCGGCGCCGGTTGCTGAGGAGGGAGGAACAGAGCGAGGGGGCGAGCGAATGGATATGGGGGAGAAGAAAACTCCCCCTGCCCCCGATATAACCCCCGCCCCGTGCCTCACGGCGGTAGTACCGCGCTGGAGCGCGGTAGTACCGCTCGCCACAAGCGGTAGTACCGCTTCAGCAACCACACTGCTCCTAAACAAACGGCTAACGCTCCAAAAAAAAATGAAAGCAAGGGCAAGAGAAAGAGAAGACCAACCAGGCAGCACACACACAAACAACGGACCAGAAACCACTCAAAAAAGAACAAACACACAAGACAAAGCGAGCTCTGGCCTCTCTCAGGAGAGAACGGTGGCCGGAGCCACCTATGTTTGAGTCAATTGGTATGGCACCGCGAAGAATTATCCTTGGGCCCATGACCAACACTCGTCTTTGAAGCACAAATACCATCAAAATTGGCTAATGTGAAAGAGTTGATCGATTTATGCATAATGGGGGGAGGGAGAGTTCATTGAGAGAACAACACTCCCCCTATGTCCATGCCTACATCTAAGCTAGACACCAAGTTGAGAGGGGTGGGGTGTGCAAGGGTTCAAGTCACATTGCTCGAATCAATGATATTTAGCTCATGCCTTAACTCGCGAAATCTTGCTTCATCCAAGGGCTTCGTGAAAATATCTGCAAGGTTATCATGAGTGTTGACATACTTGAGCTCGATCTCTCCTCGCCTAATGTGATCCCGGATGAAATGATACCGAATCTCAATATGCTTCGTCTTGTAGTGTTGCACCAGGTTGAGAGAAATCTTGATGGCACTTTCGTTGTCACACCAAAGAGGCACTTTGTCACAAATGACACCGTATTCCTTTAAGGTTTGCCTCATCCATAAGAGTTGTGCACAACAACTACCGGCCACCACATATTCAGCTTCGGTGGACGAGAGAGATACACAACTTTGCTTTTTGGAAGACCTACTCACCAAAGAGCACCCAAGAAACTGGCACCCTCCGGAAGTGGACTTCCTATCCACTTTGTCTCCCGCCCAATCGGAATCCGTATATCCTTCAAGCTTGAAGTTTGCCCCTCTTGGGTACCATAAGCCAAAGTTTGGGGTATGAGCCAAATATCAAAAGATTCGCTTGACCGCCACATAGTGACTTTCCTTCGGTGCAGCTTGAAACCGTGCACACATCCCCACACTCAACATGATATCCGATCTAGATGCACAAAGGTAAAGCAAGGAGCCAATCATGGAGCGATATACCTTTTGATCCACCGCTTTACCATTGGGATCTATGTCAAGTTGGCACTTGGTGGGCATTGGAGTAGAGGCCGGCTTGACATCACTTAGCTTGAATCTCTTGAGCATGTCTTGAGTGTATTTGGCTTGGTTGATGAAAGTACCTTCTCTTCTTTGTTTGATATCAAAACCAAGGAAGAACTTCAACTCTCCCATTAAAGACATCTTGAACTTAGAGGTCATGAGAGCGGCAAATTCTTCATTGAAAGCTTTGTTAGGGGAACCAAAGATAATGTCATCAACATATAGTTGGCATACAAACAACTCCCCTTTGACCTTCTTAGTAAAAAGAGTGGGATCGATTAGCCCAACTTCAAATCCACGATCTTGTAACAACTCGGTAAGGTGGTCATACCATGCACGTGGGGCTTGTTTAAGGCCATAGAGTGCCTTATCGAGTTGATATACATGATCCGGAAAGAAGGGATCCTCGAACCCGGGGGGTTGCTTGACAAAGACCAACTCATTAATAGGACCATTAAGAAGAGCACTTTTCACATCCATTTGTTGCAACTTAAAGTTGTGATGGGAAGCATAAGCAATCAACAAATGAATGGATTCAAGGTGAGCAACGGGAGCAAAGGTTTCACCGTAGTCGATACCCTCAACTTGGGAGTAGCCTTGAGCTACCAATCTTGCCTTGTTGCGAATTATGTTCCCATGAGCATCTTGCTTGTTCTTGAAGATCCACTTGGTTCCAATGATGTTATGGTTCCCGGAAGGCCTTGGCACCAACCTCCACACCTTGTTGTACTCGAAGTTGTTGAGTTCTTCATGCATGGCATTGAGCCAATCCGAGTCTTCGAGCGCCTCATAGACCTTATGGGGTTCAACACAAGAGACAAACGCGTGATGTTCACAATAGTTTGATAATTGTCTATGAGTGCTTACCCCCTTTCTTAGGCTTCCAACCACATTCTCCATGAGATGACCTTTGGTGTTGAGTTTGGAAGCAATCTTCGCGGCACGGCGCTCCAATTCCTCCTCGGATGTCGAAGGAGGAGGGTTCACTTGATCATCTTGAGCATCGTCATGAGCTTGTTCTTGATCTTGAGCTTTCTCATGATCTTGAACTTGCTCGAGGGGGAGAACTTGACCTTGGGCATCATTAGAAGGTTCACCACCATCTTGAGATTGATCTTGCCCTTGGTCTTGTTCCCGAGGTTGAGGGCCTTCACTTTGTTCTTTGGAAGCGTGTGGGTCTTGAGTAGGTGAAGGCTCCACAGAGGTGGAGCATTGTCCTTCTCCTTCGGCCACAATGGGTTCCTCAATGGGTAGGATATGACCAATACCCATTCTTCTTATGGCTTGGGGATGAATTTCATCACCTACATCACAAGTACCACTTTGCTCCACTTGGGAGCCGTTATTTTCGTCAAACTCTACGTTACATGTCTCCCCAATGAGTCCGTTGGATTTGTTGAGAACACGGTAAGCATGAGAGTTTGTAGCATAACCAACAAATATGCCCTCATGAGCTTTAGCCTCGAATTTAGACAAACGAACACCTTTCTTGAGAATGAAACACTTACACCCGAACACCCGGAAGTACTTGAGATTGGGCTTGTTCCCGGTGAGTATCTCATACGGAGTCTTGTTCAAGCCTTTGCGGAGATAGAGCCGATTGGATGCATGACATGCTGTGTTGATGGCTTCGGCCCAAAAGTTGTATGGAGACTTGAACTCCGCCATCATGGTCCTTGCCGCATCCATCAATGTCCGGTTCTTCCTCTCTGCAACACCATTTTGTTGAGGGGTATATGGTGCAGAATATTGATGCTTGATCCCTTCATCACTAAGAAACTCATCCAAGGTGTAGTTCTTGAACTCGGTGCCGTTGCCACTTCTTATTGTCAGGATCTTTGCATTATGTTGACGTTGAACTTCATTTGCAAAGTCGATGACGGTTTGGTGAGTCTCACTCTTCCTCTTGAAGAAGTATACCCAAGTGTATCTTGAATAATCATCCACAATCACCAAGCAATACTTTCTACCCCCAAGACTATCAAAGGATGGAGGCCCGAAAAGGTCCATGTGCAGGAGCTCCAAGGGTCTCTTCGAGTAGATGATAGTCGTGGGAGGGTGAGCCGTCTCATGAAGCTTTCCTTCGATACAAGCATTGCAAACACGATCTTTGGCAAAACTAACATTCGTTAGTCCATGAACATGGTCCCCCTTGAGAAGACTTTGCAAAGATCTCATATTGACGTGGGCTAAACGGCGATGCCAAAGCCATCCCACATCAAGTTTAGCCATTAGGCATGTCGCGGTCTTAGTGGGTTGCTCCGAAAAGTTAATCACATAGAGACCGTTCTCGACATGCCCAACAAAGGCTACTTTAAGAGTCTTGCTCCACAAGAGGGCCACGATATCAATATCAAAGAAGGTGGCAAAGCCCATGAGTGCGAGTTGACGAACGGAAAGTAAATTGAACGCAAGGGACTAGACAAGCATGACTTTCTCGATCATTAGATCATGAGAAATGACAACCTTGCCAAGACCCTATACCTTAGAATGTGAGGCATCACCCCATTCAACATTGGTGGGCATAGATGGGATCTTGTGCACGTCCACCACCAAGTCCTTGCTCCCGGTCATATGATTTGTTGCTCCACTATCGAGCAACCATGATCCCCCACCGGAAGCAAACACCTACAAGATATCAATGCTTGGTTTTAGGTACCCATTGAGTAATGGGTCCTTTGATGTTAGTAACAAGGGTCTTAGGAACCCAAATAGACCATTCAATGTACTCATAAGAAGAACCAACAAATTTAGCATAAACATGCCCATCGCTAGCACGACACAACACATAAGAAGGGTTAAAGTCGCCGGCTTTGTTGGGAGAGATGTCTTTGCGCTCTTTGGCATCACCACTCTTCGCATTGTCATTCTTCTTCTTAGGAGCACCCTCTCCCTCCTTCACAAAAGTTTGCTTGAGTGGGGGAGGTCGATTGGTCTTGTTATTCTTCTCCTTGTTCTTCTTCTTGTTCTTGGACTTGGGCGTAAACCCAACTCCCTCCTTGCCCACAACTTCCTTTTGATTGCTCAAAAGGTCATTTAGGTTCTTCTCGCCTTGTATGCATGACACAAGACCTTTCTCGAGTTGTTCCTTCAACTTGGCATTCTCCTCCACAAGATGCACATGCTCACAACATGGGTTAGTAGCATTTGCATTATCAATTAAGACCATGCGAGGAAATGTGGCCTTTTCCTTGGTAAGCTTAACTTGGAGTTGAGCATGAGACTCCTTGAGGTTTGCATGAGCACCTTTCAAGACCTTATGGGCCTTGTCAAGTACATCAAACTCCTCCTTGAGTCTAGCATGATCAACCCCAAGTTTAGCCTTCTCGGAAGTTAGAAAATGAGACACAACAAGAGCATGATCAAGATCTTTCTTTAATTTGGCATGGTCATCGTTGTGTGACTCCTCAAGAGCTAAACGATGCCCATGCTCCTTAGCAAGATCATTCGATAGATCCGATATCTCATCGGCGTAATCACGACTATGACCTTCCATCTCAGAGATGGTCTCTTCGTGAGCCTCTATCATGTCATTGGCTTCACCAAGTTGTTCCAAGAGAGCAATGAAGTGCTTCTTGGATTTGCCCTTGAGCTTACTCATGAAGGACTCAAATTCATTAATCTCCTCATTAGACCTCTTACCATTATCAAAGTCATCCGTTGAAGGAGGATTAGGAATAATGGTGGTTTTGATATTGGGGGTTACCTTGTTGGTGGCCTTAGCCATGAGGCACTTGGCGGTGATGTTCTCGTTAGGTGCATCGAAGAGAGACACCCGGGGAGTTGTGACAATGGCAACGGATGCCATGGCCATTGTTTCACCATCTTCATCATCATTGTCATCCTCACGGTATTCTTCTTGAACCACCAACCCGCGAGTAGGAGTCTTCTTGGTGAAGTTGTTCTTGTTTGGGAAGGACTTGGCTTTGTCTTTTCGGATGAACTTGCCACCATTGTCTTCCCGCTTCTCGTAAGGACAATCCGCAATGAAATGGCTAACATTGCCACAGTTGAAACAAGTTCTAACTCATTGCTTGCCCTTGAGGCCACTTGAGTTGTTCTTCTTGAAGTTGGGTCTTGTATTCTTCTTACTCCAAAATTGTCTTGAGGCAAGAGCCATGTGCTCATGATAATCATACTTCGTGTCCTCGGGGTTGCTCTCCTCATCTTCCTCTTCTTCTTATTCTTCCACACTAACCTTGGCCTTCAAGGCAAGATTGGGCTTCTTTGCCCTTGGAGAACGGAGCACCGCATTGTCGGCGGTCTTGTCCAAGATGCTCATTGCAACAAACTCATCCAACACTTCTTCTGAGGTCATGGAGTGGAAGTCTGGTCTTTGGCGAATGACGGAGGACATGGCCTTGTTGTAGGGCATCATGGCCTTGAGGAACTTGCGCTTGATCTAGTTGTCATCCGTGTCCTTGCTCCCATGATCTCGGAGTGCGACCGCGAGTTTGGTCACTCTTCTAAAGAGCTCACGAGGTTCTTCATCCTCTTTCATTGCAAACTCATCGGCTTCATCTTGCACCACTTCATAGTTGGAGCGTTGAATGCTAGCACTTCCTCGATAGAGAGACTCAACACATTTCCATGCTTCTTTAGCCATGACATGAGGTCGAAGATGAGGAAGATCTTCGGGAAGGATTGCATCTTGGATGATGAAGAGAGCACTCTCATTGAATTGATTGTCCACTTCTTCTCGAGGGGTGAAGTTGCTTGGATCATGAGGATAGAAACCTTCTTCAATAATTCTCCAAAGGTTAGTGTTCACATGTTTTAAGTGACGCTTGAAGCGATAAACCCAAGAGTCAAAATCTTCATTTTTCACATATTTA
Organism: Triticum aestivum; assembly: GCF_018294505.1. NCBI lineage: Eukaryota > Viridiplantae > Streptophyta > Magnoliopsida > Poales > Poaceae > Triticum > Triticum aestivum. The sequence goes on along the minus strand of NC_057804.1, from coordinate 594,228,539 downwards.
GGAGGAGGACCGGCATGATTCAAATGAGTAGAGGGGATCGGTCCTCTATACACTGGGGGTTCCACATTGGCAAAGATGCGGGTGCCATTTCTACCACTAGTAGACGGACTCTTTTCACTGTTAGCTTCCCCCTTGTCGGAGGTAGCATCCGTCACCTTGTTAGTGGGATCACCCACTTTCATCGGCGAGGTAGATAGTTTAAGTCCGTCTAGGAATTCAGAAAACATGCTTTTAACCTCGGCCGTCATGGAGGTTTTCAATGTGTCTAAAGCCACATTGAATTCCCCACGTGAGACCGATGCTCCCCCTTCGGCCGTGGACGAAATGGGATTCACACCGGAGTGCTCCTCCGCACCGTCGTGGGTGTCAACCATACTCTTCGGACGGCAAAGTCCTTAATAAAGAGACGAGGCTCTGATACCAATTGAAAGGATCGATATGGTTGACTAGAGGGGGGAGGGGGGGCGAATAGGCAACTAACAATTTTTAGACTTTTCTTTAACAATTTAAACCTTGCAATGAAATAGGTTGTCTAGATGTGCAACTACGTGGACAACCTATATGATGCAAACACAATAAGCACACAAGCAAGCAATAGATACAACTTAAGTAAGCTTGCAAAAGTAAAGGGACAAGATAACCAAGAGTGGAGCCGGTGGAGACGAGGATGTGTTACCGAAGTTCCTTCCTTTTAAGGGGAAGTACGTCTCTGTTAGAGCGGTGTGGAGGCACAATGCTCCCCAAGAAGCCACTAGGGCCACCGTAATCTCCTCACGCCCTCACACAATGTGAGATGCCGTGATTCCACTATTGGAGCCCTTGAAGGCGGCAACCGGACCTTTACAAACAAGATTGGGGCTATCTCCACAACACTTGGAGGCTCCCAACAACACCACGAAGCTTCACCACAATGGAGTATGGCTTCGAGGTGACCTCAACCATCTAGGGTGCTCAACACCCAAGAGTAACAAGATCCGCTAGGGATAAGTGGGGGGAATCAAATTTCTCTTGGTGGAAGTGTAGATCTGGGCCTTCTCAACCAATCCCGAGCAAATCAACAAGTTTGATTGGCTAGGGAGAGAGATCGGGCGAAAGTGGAGCTTGGAGCAACAATGGAGCTTTGGGGGAAAGAGGTAGGTCAACTTTGGGGAAGAAGACCCCTTTATATAGTGGGGGGAACAATCCAACCGTTATCCCACTGAGCAGCCCCGCACAGAGCGGTACTATCGCTAGGGAAGGGCGGTACTACCGCTCCGGGCGGTACTACCGCTCAACCCAGCGGTACTGCCGCGCTGACAGGGGCCTGACCCCAGGGCGGTACTATCGTGGGGGTAGGTGCGGTACTACCGCTTGGAGCGGTACTACCGCCACAACTACCGCCCTTAGTACCGCAAAACCCGACACGAAAAACATCGTTCTCGAATCGAGGCGGCAGTAGCCCGGAAGCACTGCGGTACTACGGCCGAAGGTCCCAAGCGGTACTACCATTCGGAGAGTGGTACTACCGCTCTGAGAGCGGTACTACCACTGGGGAGCTTCGGCGGTACTACCGCTGTGGGTCGTGGTACTACCGCTAGGGCAGAGCAAAGCATACTAAGGGGAAAACGGTAGCTCCAATGAAGCGGAAAGAAAACAACGGGTGTGATATGGATGTGTACGTGTCGATTCCACCCAAGTCTTACCAAAGCGGATCCCCTCTTGATAGTACGATGACTCCTACGAGACTAGAATACCAACAACGAAATGAAGGAGCTACACCGTCTTGAATAAAACACCGAGGGGAGAAAATTGTCTCGTGCCAAAGGATGAATCTCTGAAAGAACTTAACGCACACGATTAGTCCGCACAAGCATTGTCATCAATCACCAAAACATCTTGGGGATAAATATGCCCTTACAGCCGCTTTTTCTCGTCCCTCACATCCTTTTGAGACATCATGCCGTGCAAAGTCTCATGCAAGGCCATGGATGACGCATCACGTATGTTGTCCATCTTGGAGTTGGTCTTGCCCCTCGGCCTCTTCAACGCCTCACCATATCCACCTCCAGCGAACGCGGCCGCCTTCTTGCCTCTCTTCCTTTGTAGTTCACGGTATTGATCTTTGAACTTGGGGCAATTGTTGATGAGCGTCCAACAATGCGTAAGAGTGAATGGCTTGTCATTGTGCCGGGCCTTGAATGCTTCCAAAGATTGAAATGCCTACATGACCAACAACATTTGAACATGCAAACATATACAAGGCCGAATACTCGTGGCCGTAGCAAAGAATGAACCAGATGAGGAGAGCATATCATGCCCCCAATGCCGAGGCCACTCACGGGCCGTGCTTCAACACTCTCAAGTGTGACACAATACTTGTTGCATTCTTGTTGAATGAACAACAACCTCTTTTGAATCGAGGTGATGCCACGGTTGCTCGTAAATTGGTAGGGCGCAAACAACTTCCTTTCATGGAATGTTTTGTGAACTCTTGTTCAAAAAACAAGTCCCTTTTGTTGCGCACCGGTCCTCGGATCTTGGCTAATCTCCATCCTACTTTGGCAAATCAACTTGTCCTCTTCTTGTGTGTATGAACGCGTACGAATGCTCTTCTTCCTCTTTTGTACTTCCGCTCTTTGGGTGAGCTCATCGATGAACAATGGCTCACTCCCAATATCCATGCCTTCTTCTTCTTCACCATCACCTTCGCAATAGATGCCATCATCTTCATGCCATGAATCACCATGGTCGTGGAGCTCTTCATCGGCAACGTACTGGTCATGGGGCCCTTCATCGGCAATGTATTGGTCGCGGCCATCCTGAATTTGGGTCTCGTCGGGATCGTAGGCATGGCCATGCCCACCCTCAAAGATCACATTCTCCATGAACTGGCTGTAGAAGGGGTCGTCGACCGTTGGCATTGGGCTGCCACTTCATCGAACAGGACGCGGGGCGACGGCATGGTGCCCGTATACGGTGGCCGTGCTTGCTTCCTTTGCATCTTGATGGACGGCCGGCGGCCGCTGCTCGACCCCAGTGTGATGTTGAGGTCGATGACGGCCGAGGGGCGCAGGGTGGACGGCGCGATCACACCAACGTTCGGCGACGCCGAAAAATGGGTCTGGCCATCGTGCCTCGGCGGAGGAAATCCGGGCGACATAGGCATGGTCCGCGACGTCGGCGAGGGGTAGTGCGGAGGCCTGGCGACCGACGAGCCTGTGCTCGAGGGGCCGACGACCGCTCTAGATAAACCCTCCGTACGACAAATCCCAAGCATGAGAAGGGCGTGCGCTTTGTTGATGATGTCCTCCTTCTCGTCGACCTCGGCCTTGCGCCGCGCGGCCTCCACCGCATCACGCTCGGCGGCGAACTTGGCCGCAGCGGTCTTGCCCTTGACGACCGCCCTCCGATTCCTCCTCTTCGCCAATTCTGCGTCCAACTTCGCGAGCTCCTCCGGCGTGCATTCCGACCGCGGCTTCCTTGGAGCCTTGGCCGCCTTCTTCTTCACCTTTTCGGGCGGGTCGAAAGTTGGGACACCGGACACTGGAACACGGATTCTTGGAGAAAGGGTGGTTTACAGGAATAAACCAACTTGATCACGAACTCAACATAGCGGTCTGGTGACGACCTGGTAATACTTCCGAGAAGATATACGGAAAATCACGAACCACCGATATGTCACTAAGCTCGAGAACAATCTTGCTTTTCAGGGCAAGACGATATGATCAAACGAGCGAGGATTTGACAAAATCCTAACTCATCAATCAAAGAGTGCACCAGGAAATAAGGACTAGGTAGCACAATCTATCTTAGAATGATGATTCAATAACCAACATGCTAAGAATGAGAATATTGTCCATTTACTACCAAGCAACTAGTTGCTAGGGGTATTGATTTCACACATCATAGTTCATCCGTTGGCATTCCGGTTGCAACAACACGGAAGCCGATAAATGAATAATGATGGCGAGAAGTATCACTGCAACAAGAATTCATAAGAGGGTGTGCAATTCCAATGATATTCCTGATATAAAAATGGTACTCCCTCTGTAAACTAATATAAGAGTTTTTAGATCACTAAAATAGTGTTCTGAGCGCTCTTATATTAGTTTACAGAGGGAGTAATACCTCAAGGTAGAACAGACCAGAAGCTAGATTGCAACTTGATCTGCGGAACACAACTGCTTTGACCCAATCCTGGAAATGGAAAAGGGTACTGGAGTTTGTTTCTCCTAGTCACTCTGGAATAGAATGGCTTGATGGACCACAAGAGTAATAGGCATCGATGAACGAATGCACACATACTCTTGACTATCAATTGATAGACGAGGGTCAGAAGACAACTAAAGAGGGGCAACTCAAAGGAACATACGATTTTCTGAGTTGTGGATGCATGGTTTAGCATGTCGAACGAAGTTCAACATATTTCTTCCGGATAACCCATGCAGAAAGGTAGAACTGGCAGAGCCACAATATATAATGGAGAACTCATCGAGGATATTCCTGTTGTGATCTTTTGATCCAACAAACTTCTGCCATAAAGTGGTTCATAGTATTTGGAAGAAGGAAATACCACGAACTTCAAGGACTATCGCAAAGGTTACTAATAACCTAAGGGAGCTAGCAATTACTATCAACATGAAGTAAGTAGGGTGAATCTTGGGTTCAAAACCCAGAAGTGAAATGCCTACTAACTAAGTGGCATCACGGGATGCTTTTGAGGATGACGACCAGAATGATCACACTGGGAACACAAAACATGGCTAGACTACTAGATGATCCCCTAAGACACCTAGGGTCATAATAATAACTCCAACATATATGTCGAGGTAATAAAGTACCTCAACTCACTGATTTGTGTGATTAATCTGACCAAAGGCACATCGGAATGGGAAGAAGGAATTTGCAAATGCTTCAGACTATTTAGAAACCTGGGATGACTTGGACAGCATAACGACTGTAAATGCTCAAAAATATTTGAGACAAGCTAGAAAAATGGTGGCATAACCACTTGATCATCATAATATCAAGGTTTTTGAGATCAACAATTAACATACGGAAGTAGTAGGAACTGAACTAAGACTTAAATCCAACAATCTTATAAGTCTACAGATTAGTAACACGTGATCCTGATAGAAGAGGGAAAGCCTAGTTTCTTAACCCCGCAGGAAAGATAAGATGACTCAGATCAGAAGGGCATGAGATATAAGGAGTAAAAAGAGCCTTACGTTCCATCCCACAATCAATTCCCTTATATAACTAAAGCATTTCTAGACTCAACTTCGACCAGTTTGGCTTGGTAATCCTACAGGCAGTCAAGCTCTGATACCAAAGCTGTCAGAACCCCGACTCAATGCCACATCGATCTAGCATGTAACACCTCATATCACTTTGCGGCCTCACGCACGGTATTCCCACGGGTGTCGCCTTACCTTTGCCCGGGACCGATTGCGCCTTTTGGCACACGTATATGATAGTGTCGCTAGCATCCATATGATAAGGAGCCCGGGCTAACATGGCTAGTCGTAGACCCAAAGTGGCACAAACTTACAGGGACAGGCATCCATGACCCAGCATCGAACGTGTCGGTCATCAGCGAGTGAATCCAGGCTGTAGCACTGGGCTAGCAGGACTCCGGTGAACCGGGCTGTAGCGGGCTAACATGACTCCGGTATTCATCGCGTGACATTTCCCCGAGGGGAAAGACACAGGAATGAAGAAGGACACATGCCGGCCAGTCTAAGTGTTCCGAAGCAGTAGCAAGCTACCATGGAAACACTAGGAGACATTTCCCGGTAAGAGAGGCTACTAAGGATAAACAACTAGATAGTCAGATCCCACACATACCAAGCATTTCAATAACATACACACAATATGCTCGATATGTGCAAATACAACATGGCATCACAACATGACTCTACGACCCAAGTATGTATTCATTAGGCTCCGAGGAGCGAGATATTACAAACGGGGGTCTCATGACCCAACATTCAGAGCATACAAGTCAAAGCACAAGCGGAAGCTTAACATGTCTGAGTACAGACATCTACATATGAAAAAGGCTGAGAAGCCTGACTATCTACCAGATCCTGCCGAGGGCACAAGATCGTAGCTGAGGTAACAAGCTAAACGTCAAAGTCCACGCGAAACTACCAGTGAGACTGAAGTCTCTCTGCAAAAACATAAATTAAGCAACGTGAGTACAAATGTACCCAGCAAGACTTACATCAAAACTAACTACATATGCATCATTATCAACAAAGGGGATGGTGGAGTTTGACTGCAGCAAGCCAGCTTTGACTCGGTGGCTATCCTGAACTACGACTGCAAGTAACTCTTTTGAGGTGGTGCACACGAGTCCACATATTCACCATATCAATACACCACTATGGATTCGCTCCCGTCTCCCTACGAGAACGCCATCCATAGCACTCACGCTTATCTTGCGCATTTTAAAGTATCCACTTTCACTTGTCTATGAACTGATATAAGCAACCCAGAAGTCCTTTACCGCGGACACGGCTATTCGAATAGATGACGTTAACCCTGCAGGGGTGTACTTCTTCATACATGTTTCCACCACTTAGCGTCTGCACACGACATGTGCTCGGCAGACTTCAAGCGAAAGCCGACGTGGGTGTAGACCACGACCTACCTAAACACTCAAGTCTCTAGTCCAGGTTTATCGCCTATTAGGGTTCCACCCGCGAGGAGATCCGGACGGGGTTTCGCTCACAGCCCCAAACAATGTGAATAGGGTTCCCGAGACACCAAACGGGCGCCCGGTGCACCGTGCCATGGTGTATCTACCGCATCATAGCCCACCCCTCGGGTCAGCGCTGCCCACGGCCTCCAACACATATCCTACAAACACCAGAAACTAGTTGCAACTCCTGGACAGAGGAAAAGGGTGAATAAGAAGTCGAGCGGGGTCATATTTCAGGGCCCAATGCATGGTAGTAGCTGAATCATGGATCACAAACACAGAACTCAGTTCCTAAGGACGGCTTCAATGAGACAACCCACCATGTAGTCCTACATGGCCTCTCACCGCTACCTTTACCAAATCGTGTTCACACACTTAGCTCACACACAGCAGGACATGTTCACACACCTCTGACTCATTCCCGATGAATCAGACCTGACTCAACTCTAAGCAGTACAACGATCACATCGTCGGTACAACGTCTACCGATGGGGAACAACACCGGCAAACACAGAAGAAACACGATCAATGCAATGCACAATATGATGCATGCTATGACATGGCAATATGAATGTGTTTTGGGCTAATGCACCTAGCTATGATTTAAATGAAGTTGGTTTGAATACATGATTCAAATTCCAACTCCATATATGATTATTTAAATGCCCTTTATTTGTTTTGTCCAAAACAGAGGACACACATTGTTCAAACATGCATGAAAATGGTACAGATGGATTCCTTGAATTTTTCTGATAATTTTTCATATATAATTTATTTGATTTGGAGCTACAGTTGATTTACTATGAATTTTTAAAGTTTGCAACATTTTCTGGAATTTCCTGAATTATTTTAAATCCAGAAAATGACTTACTGCGTCAGCCTGACGTCAGTGTGATGTCAGCGGTCAACGGGGCACGGCCGGTCAAACCTGACAGTGGGTCCCGCATGTCAGTGTGATTAGCTTAACTAAATTTATTTGGTACTAATCCTAGTTAATTAGCAGGGCTGGGCCCCACCTGTCATTTACCCAGGGGGTCAAACTGGCCCACCCATGGTCAAACGGGGTCAGCGGGGTCAAACCCGCCGGTGACTCGACACCAGCGAGGCCCGAGATGGTGGCGGCCGTCGGAAACGCGCTACGGGGCACGGGCGAGGCCGTTCTTGGGCTTGTTGGAGAGCTCTAGCAGGCGCGCATCTAGTGGTGGTGGAGGCCGGGTCTATCGTGGCCGGAGCCAACGACGGCGAGCTCGAAGGCGGCGGCCGGAGTTCGGGCGAAGTTGGGAATGGTGCTGTGGGGCACGGCGGGGCAAACGGCTGGGTGCTACGGCCTCCTGGCGATGTGCTGAGCACGGTGACGCGCTCGGGAACGAGCTGCGGTGGCTGTGGCCACGGCTACGCCATGGCCGGCGGCGAGAAGCTCTTGGGTGCGGTGGAAACGGCGGCTACAGAGGGAAATAAAGCACGGGGAGAGAGGGGTTCGGCGTAGTGGCTCACTGCGGTTGTAGGGGGCGTCGAAGTGGGCTCGGGAAGCACGGACGACGGCGAATCGATGATGAGGTTGACGGCGGATGAAGGTTGAAGATGAGCTTGAGGACGACACTGCAGGGCTTCCGGAGGGGCGTGGATCGGTGGGGAGGAAGAGGGGGTCGAGGCGGAGCTTCTGGGCGTAGTGGCAGGGCGAGGGGTGGCCGGTGGTCACGGGGGTGCTCGTGGGCGTTCTCGGGCGGTCACGGCGATCGCGGGAGAGAGGGACGGAGGAGGAGTTGGGGATGAGGGAGAGTGCGAGGGGGTTCCAGGGGGTGGCGTGGAGCTGCGGGAGACGCCCAGGGAGAGGAGGAGGCAGCCAGGCAGGGTGGTGGCGTGGCGAGCTCAGCGGCGTTGCCGTGTCCCTCCTCTGCCTACTGGCACGAGGAAGAAGGCGACAGGGAGGAGGCGGTGGTGGGCAGGGCCGGCCAGCTGCAGTGCTGGGCCGGTTGGTGGCGCCAGGTAAGTGCCCCAGGTAGTTCTCTCTCTTTCTCTTTTAATTCCTGTTTCCTATTTTCCTGTAGCTTTGTGGCTTTATTAAAAATACTAAACCAATCCCAAAAATCATGAAATTGATCAATGCCACTGTTTGAAATATAACCAACAGCAAACATTTTAGTTTATGATTATTTGCGCATTTAAACTATTTATTAGCATTTAAATGCCCAAATGCAAATACTTTATGATTTAATTCAAAGCCCAATATGTCCTGCAAAATTATAACCCATTTTTGGTAGATGCTTTCACCTCAAACCAGAAATGTTGAACATTTTTAGAGGGCATTTTGAGTTCAATGAAAAAGATTTTATTTTGACCCTAGTTGAATTCATTTGGTGCTAGGGTTTAAGCATCCCCATTTCAAGTTTCATAAAATTTAAACATGATGCATGGATACTAATGCAAAGACAAGGAAGGCCTGAACTGGGGCTGTGACAGTGGCCTGGAAAAAGACCCTCTCCACTGCTATTTATGCGGTTTCACCGCTCGGATAATGGTCAAGCCCTATCCGCCTCTGTCGCGATTCTCCTCCCCCTCGCCCCCAATTTCTCGCCGTCGGCGAGCCTAAAAAAAGCCCTAGTGACCCTTCACGACCCATGGACGGCTACAAAAGTGGTGGGAATAACACGGAGAGCCATTGCCGCCGCATCTCTGACGCCGCACGCAAGCGGGGG